>NC_133481.1:3455852-3498206 GCF_025370935.1 Choristoneura fumiferana
ACCAGCTGAGCGGAGCGACGTGAGGTAAATGAAGCGTTCCTATTGGATTGGAAACGCAGCCTAATATAGAAAGATAGAATTTGGCAAAAATGAAGGCCTCACAACACAAGTAGAAAAAAAACTCCACAATTAATATTCCGCAAAAAAAATGTATCATATGGTACCTACTCTCTATGGGCTAGTCCTCAACTTAAATTCGAAACGAGGTGGCATCGTTCCCTTGGACACCCACTCGTCGCCAAGTACGTAAAGATATTACAGATTTTGGTTCATAATCACTGTTTCGAGATCCCACTTGATCTCAAGCGTTCCATCCGTTTTTTAATATAATTGATAAGACGTAGAATCCAATTATTCGTCATCGACTGACTCGGCGGGTCTACCCCTAGGATACTTTGCATAATGGCGTTGCCTGAATCACAAAACAGAAATCATGTACAGAAGTCCACTCATGTACGTACTTCACTTCTTCACATACCTACGTCTCTATGGTCGTACGCTCTTTAGAGTTGTCAACTATGGCTTGTGCACAACAAACTATTGTGGTAGTGGCACTCGTATCTAGTTGTTGGATTTATTGTTGAGAATGAAACGGGAAGAATGGAAATATAAATTAACTATAAAGTAACTAAAATATTTTAATGTTAACGTCATTGTAAATTTGTCACAGAAAATATCTTGCGACGATTTCGACATTGGCGAAATGCACGATTATTATATTTTAAAGTGTTATAAAATTCGCATTCTCCGTTATTGTACAAATAAAGTTCACATACGTGAATATCAACTCAAGCGGATGGCACTGGCGCTCGTACTGGTCCAAACCGGTCCGAGATTTCTTTTCCGTGAGCAGTGTCTATGTGTGCGGTGCTCGAGCGCACTTTGTATGTAGATTGATGTCTGTACCTATCTGTTTTGTGCCTGAATCTTGCTGTCTCGTTGTTAGTCCATGTTATTCCAGCCACTCCCTTGGTCCCTTGACTTTTAACATTATTAACAATAACAGTTTCTTTATGTTTCATTTCGGGAGATTGATTAAAAATTTCCAGGTTTCAGGGTGCTGTGTTGAAATGCTTAAAATGGAACCCTTACGTGTCGTCAAGTTTATTTGTTAGTCCATATGTCTGACCGTAAGTTACTTGGGACAGTGACTTAAGTGGGTTTAAGCAAAAACTATTTAGACTGCTCGTAGGGAAATGCTATTATTCAGTTAATGATTTTTTAATGATTATTGTAAATAAATAATGCATGTTTTAATTTTAATCTAAAATTTTAAATTTTAAATTTATTTTTTATGAAATGGCCGTTACTATCACTTTTGACATTTATCTTAATAAAAAGGTTTTGTTTTGAAGATTCAGGATAGTATAGCATTGTATGGAATTCTTATATTTTTTTGTGAAATGGACATTAATATCACTTTGACATTTTAATAGGTTTTTTGTATTGTAGATTCAGGGTTGTATTAATGTATGGAGTTCTTTTATTTTTATTTGAATTAGCACTTTTACTGCAATAAACAATTTGTACGCCGCAAGGTAAAACATGTAGGGCTTCTTTTCTTTTTTATGTGTACCAACCAACTGTATTTAACTATTACTCATGTTTAAGCAAATAAAATATTTTTATCTTTATCTTTATCTTTATTTCAAAGCCTTTTAGTAATAGAAATCTATAATTAATTTAGCATGAGTATATTATAATAACGATTGAGATTTCGTAATTATACATGTTGAAACCTATCCCGTGGGAAAACCGGAGTAAAAAGTATTCTGTAGTAAACCAGGTACCATCAGCCAAATTGGTCTACCACCCTAAAGTTGATAATCGTTTGCATGTCATAAAACAATAATGCCAATAGATAGACGACTTGAAAGTTCGACTTTAGCGACATATTTATTTGATAGGAACTTGTTTGAAAACTGATAGACCACTTATTTGGCTGATGGTACCTAATAAACTGCTGATGTGTTAGTGCCTTAATAGGTATTTATCCAAATCCGTCAATCCGACATTTTCTGATTTTCTGCCAGTGTCACCACTTATTGATAAATTTTACCCGAACAAACAGAGCTGGAATTATATACTGTCACATCATAATTGACCAATGAGTGGTAAAAAAGGCCCTAGTCATATCAGTAGGATAGGTAGCAGATATTTGAAAAATAATTGAACTACAGATCTGTCGAATGGAACTCAAGCTTCATTTGCGATTATTCACTGGACCTGTGCAGGTATTTCATGCCCAATAGGCTTACGATAATAAATAAAACAATTATTATCTTTACAACCTATTTTGACGATCGGTTAGTATTAGTAGTTAGCGAGTTATGAGTATGAAGGATAACAGACAATTGCCATAGTTCCCGCGGGGTAGCGGTAAGTGAATTCTACGCTAACGGAGTCGTGGGCAACAGGCTAGAAAAAAATAATTATCTTGACAACCTATTTTGACGATAGGTTAGTAATAATAGTCCTGGGTCCTAGAGGTAAACATTTGTGTGACGAATATGAATAATAATAGGTAATAATAAAATAATAAATATCTCGGGACACCAGACACCAATTGACCTAGTCCCAAAGTAAAAAAAAACCTTGTGTTATGGTTACTAAACGGACATATACACTAAATAGATAAATAAACTAAATAAACTTCATCCAAAATCGACTGCCAGGTTCATAAGGGACCAGAAGCTGGCAGCATTACCCGCTTATGCAGTCCTTAATCTTTGTGCAAGAAAACCAGCCCTCTGGTCACGATAGGTTAGTAAAAATAGTTACTAATCCAAGTTGGTAAACATTTGTGTGACGAAATGAATAATAATAGATAAAATAAAATAATAAATATCTCGGAACCATCGCTAAAAACCTGATTTCAAAGTAAAAAAAACCTTGTGTTACTCAGAGCAACGGTGCCAAACATACACCATAGCGGAAAGATAACAATTAAATATATCTCAAAGATGCCAAATATGTAAGAGAAGCCAACTAAGCATTAGGTAAACGTTGGGATCACTGACGTAACTTAACTAAATGAATTCATGTTGGTAGTAGAGCACTCATTCCATTAAACATTGCTTACCAACTTGTCCACTTAGTCTCAGTCGAGCGCGCTTAGAGCCTCCGGCAAGCCTTTCTAGGCCTTTGAGCTGATGTGATGATTCAAAATAATCTGAAATTGAATTCTAGTAAGAAGCAAATGCAAAAGGAAAGAACGTATGTCGTAGTAACAGGTAGCCCCAATGTAAATGCAACATGCGAATACAAATTATGTTTCTAGGGATCTGTTTATTTTTTTTCACAGGAACATTGAAAAACTGGCCTAGAGCGTGGCGGACACGCCCGAAATAGGGTTCATTACGAAAAAAACAAGTAATATTTTTCTAAGGATTTCGTATTTTGTACGGAATATTTCAAGTTTAGGTATATTTTATACATACCTTAGGCTGCTATTTACTCTTAAACGACTAATAATTCTTAAGAATACACCGTTATCCTTTTCGGTTAAACTTATAAAACCCCTCTTTTTGCATCGGCACTTTTAATTAATATTTGCACTCAAAGTGCCAAATATGTAAGAGAAGCCAACTAAGCATTAAAACGTTGGAATCACGGACGAAAGTAGTATTAACAACCAAAAATGAATTCCCTGTTTGCTTCTAGAGCACTCATTCCTTTAAACAGTATGCTTACCAACTTGTCTTACTTAGTCTTTTTTTTTGCGTGCTTAAAGCCCCGGAAACCTTTCTAGGCCTTTGACTTATTATTATGATTCAAAATAATCTAAATTGCAAAACTATTAAGAATCACCTGCAAAAGCTACTAAGGTAGTTTTGTAGTAACAGGTAGCAAGCAATGTTAAATAAAACAGTGAACGCGTAACCTAACACCAGAAATATAGTTAAGTAGGATGAAAGTCGACTTGTAAAAACATATAAACATACATATATACTTGCATACGAAGTGCAAACAATCAAACATTGAATCATTCTCATCTTGGAGTATCTTCGTATAAACGTCCCACTGCTGGGTACAGGCCTCTTCTCGGTTTGAGAGGCCTTGGGCTCTAGTTACCACGCGGGTCTTTTCTTCGCAGATGTTTTCCTTCCGTGGCAAACTAAAGCAAGTAAATGAAAACTTTAAAACAATACGACTGAAATTTCAATCTCTAAACAGAATCTAGTTTCGTAACTGTTCAGTAGAAAATTAGTATTTTCCCTTCGCAAATAAAACGAAAGCATTACCTATTCTTATTCATAATTCTCGCGATAATCGCTATCATGATTCTCGGCGGCGCCTAATGAAATTAAAGTATGAATTAATGCAAACAAGACCAAACGACTTGTCTAAAATATGGTAATGTTTAATTTTGCAGTAGGTAATTACCTTTATTTTGTACTCCGTTTTATTAGAAGTATAAGTTTTTACGAGGTTCTAGCTTAGCACCTAGACAGCACTATATAGAGCTGGGGAATGAATATTGACTGCATTTGGAAGAATATCACTGGCACACACGAACCATTCAATTTTGTTTTGTATCAACAAAACGTGTTGAGTTTAAGATACGAATAGAATAGTAAAAAATTACAGCTATAAATATATAAATAAATATCACAGGATCATCATCATGTCAGCCGAAAGACGTCCACTGCTGGACATAGGCCTCCCCCAAGGCTCCACTCAGACCGGTCTTATGCTTTCCGCATCCACCGCGATCCTGCGATCTTAACCAGGTCGTCGCTCCATAACAACATCACAGGAAAATTGACACCAATAGACACAGTGCCAAACTAAGCAAAGCTTGTATTGAATTAATTAAAGCCGTCATACATTTTCACCACTTCCGAATTGTGTTTATAAAGCCATAAACGTACCCCACGTGAATACTATTATAACAATTTGTTACCTGTACAGTCCTTGTGTCAGTCATTTGATTCCTGACCTACCGTAGAACGTTCTCACTTCTTCTTCTTCTTCTTCTCTTTTAAAATATGGCTTTTCTGTCCTAATTAATAGGACAATTTCGCCAGTGTCGAAGTAAACTCTCTTTGAGAGGCACGTTGTACGGTGATTGTAGTTTTTGCAACTTGATAGTAAAATTCCAGAAACCACGTGGAGACCACTTGCGCATTAAAAAATGTTAGACACGAGAGCAATATAGGATTTTGGGATCACTGTTCACTGTTAAGGTTAATCGCCGCATAAAACACTATCAAAATTATACTTCAACTAGTCAAAGAAACAGAACTAGCAAAATTAGATATTGTCTACATCCGCCATCTTCGAAAGCTACAAATCGAATCCTCAATGAATTCCCTTGTCAAGCAATGCGATTGTCACTATGACTTTTTCTACAAAATGGTTCCACCTTCAATCAACAATGTATTGTTGATCAAAGGGTTCCGCAGTGGGTCGCAATTCAGTTGTTTCGATAGTAAGTATTGCTAAAGAATTGGTGCCTTTGCTGTCCCTCCATCTTTGCTTCGATCAGCCTCAACTTCTTCGATTAAAATTTAGTTTAATGAAGGAAAGATGGTTTCTTGACAGGCGAAATATCCCTAGATGGCGTTAGTATCGTGAGATCCGTTTGACGTTACAATCTTGCTTCCGACTAGCTTATTTGGTTACTAGGTTTTGCCCGCAGCTTCGCCCGCGTGGAATTCGGTTATCGCGCGCTGTTCGCTCGGGATCTGTGCATTTTCCGGGATAAAAAGTATCCTATGTCACTCTCTGGCCCATAAACTATCTCTATGCCAAAAATCACGTCGATCGTTTCGCCGTGAAAGACAGGCAAACATACAAACACTCACAATTTCGCTTTTGTAATATTAGTACGGATCTAATCACAAAAGTGACTTAAATGTCAAAGTTGTCAAACAAACCTCACAATATCGCCAACTAACTTGTCACAAACCCCTCATAACGATTTCATCACTTGGCGAATTTAATTTAAAAAATTCCCCGCTCTTTAATACACCAACATTTTAAGGCTTAAGAAGTCATCTTGTCAGTCAAAATGAAAAAAAAGCCGCCTCAGACACACCATTATTAGATGCAACGTGAAATTACGTTGCTTGACAATATTTTTCAATTAAGAATAAATGGGTATAAGTTAAAAAAACCTCTTAGGTTAGCCACAGTACAAAAACGGAGCAGTACACCGTCTTCATAAAAACGGCCGGAACGCTAGGTATAACTCCACGCCACGCCACGAATTCTCAGCATACCTCGGCAACCATCAGTCGCGAGTGCTCCGCGGTTACGTACACGGACTCGCGTACCTTAATATGTCATAACGATATTAACAGTATTGTTCGGTGTACTGATGTTTAAATTCATCTAATATAATAAAAACGTATCTATTGAAGTAATTTATCAGAATGCGAATTTTTACACTCTTAAATTCAACAATAAAGCTGTTCGCACATCCCAGAAGAGGCGCAAATTCTCCGTAGCTAATTTGTAGGTAACAAATATACGTAGTGATGAAACCAAATAAACCGTTTAAAACATAAAACGTTTTGTGGTTTATTAAAATAACGTAAAATGCATTTTTGTTAAACACCCATTGTTAGTCCAATTCTTCCATAATTTCCTAAACCATTTCCCTGCTTTAAGTGACATTATCAAATCAAATACGAGTGACAGTTAGTAGAGTAGGCTAGGCAGCCCTATCGCGCGTTTATGTACCAAGCCGGCGTAGGTTATTATATCAAGGACGCTACCGAGACGGAATACTGCTCCATTTTTCTACTGTGGGTTAGCGGCACGATTCAGCTCATAAAGGATACAAGGTACGGGCGGAGTTGGTAAAGCTTCTGGAACTAGGGCTACCCATTGCAAGTTTTCTTAGTTCATTCAGAGTATGTAAGAACTGTATCTAGAATTTTAAATTATGCTGTAAGATTTTCTTACTTAATCTTATTTAAGACAATTTGTGATTTTATTAATGAACAAACAATTATATACCTAATAATTAATAATAATTTTATCGGAAGGTAACTTCTGATTCAATATCTCTTCGACAAAGATTGTGTTTTATTTTTATTGTCGAACACCACAAACCAGTACAATAAGTTTACAAAAACAAACTGCAGTAAAGTACACGTAAAGTTTCTACGTTACTACTGCTTTATTACCTAAGCAATAGGGCGGAAGAGAGACTACTGAAGCCAATAAAAATTCAAAACCATCGCATTTACCAAAGTTTCAGACAGATTTGTCCACCCCTGTACTATAAGAACACATAAATCATACAAGCCCAACTATCACCACCATCACACTACCTGACGTGTTTCGAACTCAGACAGAGTTCATCATTTGAACAGCACAACCGTTCACCATGCCGCCAGATGTTCAACTAACGAACCAAACAATCATCTAAATTTGGCATTAAAAAAACTCCAAGTGCCATTTATTATTTCTCAAATAAACAACCCACAGTAGTACAAACTTGAACTTTTTTTCTTAGCAGTGCTAGCCCTATAATGCAACCCGGAGTTAATGTCAACAAGCGGCAAAAATTCTCCAAAAGGCGGGATTTTTCGGGCAACGTCTTTGTTACATTTCCTAATTTAGACAGTTCAATTATTTACATAAAGTAGACGGAGGTTTAGCTGTTACACAAGCGTTCTGTTTACCCGAGACATGGTCTACATGCTTCTAAAACTTTTGGCAGGGTGTGACAAGAAGTGACGTCAAGAGGATGTTAGAATTAGAAGTTAAATGGCTTATCATTGTGGAAACCAATAAGTGCTCTAAAGGACACTTAGTTTCATTTATTTTACCATGCCTAATATCAAATTTCTGTCTTACTGTATTACAACTAGTACTGGCACTTGTATCTCAAACTACCCGCACTTGGTCACGACTTTTATTATTAGGTACTGATTTTCCCTTCTCCTGTCTGTTTGTTTCCATCATTTACCTACATTGGCCTATTCAGTACCACTACCATGAGTTTACAGTGACCGTACTCGATAGCGACGGCGTAAATTATTTGTAGAGGCGCTGTAATAATGTTGGTATCTATCGCGTAGTAATCGCTTTTAAGCGATAAGACCACGTGTCGTCTATGCTGCTTTTGTTAACTCGTGCACTCATCTGTGGTATAAAATAAAAAAAAATATAGTGTATTGTTCATTGCACAGTTTTGTGGTAATTAATGAATTTTTGTAGTGTATTTTTCTTCATTTCATTTTAACAGGTAAATGTGAATTCATGAAACGGCTAACATAGCATTTTCCCCACTTTACTAAGCCCAGGTAGAAAATATTCAACGACAAAAATGTCCCTTAAAACTTTTGACAAATCGATTCCCTCGGCTCGATAAGGTTTGGTTAACCTTGGCTTTAAACCTGCCGTAAATTACGGATGATTTGAATAATAAATCCTACTTACATAATTATGATGTTTGTAGTAGGTCAAAAAGCATTTGATTGTCTATTGCTTTTTAATTTATATGACATATGACCGATTTTTTTAAATTACGATGAAAAATTTCGTGCAGTGTCGATATTTAAAACCATTCCATTCGATGATACTATTCGATTTTGGTAAAAATCTATTTATTGCTATAAGATTGCAGTCCAAATTGTATTTAAATAGGAATTTAGGAAAACTAATTGTACTACTCTACGCATATTTAATTTAATCTCAACTTTTCACTACTTTCGAAATTAGTTTTCTGGAGTTGAAATACAAGCAAAGTAGTAGAAAAGTTGCAGCTGTAATTAATAGAATACAGATAATACTTATTAAACACCATAAAATAGTACAGCGCGTTTACAAAAAAAGACAAAAGTAGAGCAAATAATAAGCGTTATTTTCGCTTAAAAACAATCTCTTTCTGAGAGCCATTTAGATATAAAAACAAATATATATATACGTCAAAGTTCATGGCGAAAACAGAGAATTGAAAACAAAAATATTAAAATAAATACAAATGTTCATAAATTCACTTTCACTTGAACTTTGTTTTTATTTTAACTTTAGGGAATACATCGATCTGAATACATTGAATGACCTAGTTCTAAAGCGACTGCCCAAATTCTGTTTTGTTTCAAACATGAATAAACATCATGTAGGCAGCCAGTCCTCCAATACCTCTTTCAAATAGCATTTTCGATAAATTAACTTTAAAAAAGCGGATCACTGGCTTTTCTCCAATTAAGCTTATCAGCAAATTCCTAGACAAACAAACCATTACTTAATTAAAAAATCACTCCCTTCGCTTTGGCTCAATCAATGGCTCAATTGCCTCAATTCCATTTCCGTTAAGAACGTTTTGCTTCTTTTTAGCTATTTTCAAACACAATAAACGGTGAATCGAAACTGAATATTGGAATGGTTTTATCGCATGCACTATGATTAACAGTTCTTATGTCCTCAAGACACTAAATACTAACATTTAATGTGTAATAGTGGATAAGAATAATTAGCATATAATAAGTAAATAATGTAAACAATCAGTTTAACAAAACATATATTTTCCAGAATATTGTTAAGTAAAAGAAAAAAAACTACTATTTTTAAACGTTGAAAACCCGTAAAAGTTTACCGATTTTGAAACATATTTGATAAGTTGTCTATTTAAACAAAATCTTGTTTAGAAAGATAAAGGTCAAAATTAATTTTAACATACGACTTACAACATGGATAAAATGAAATTAATTGAATAAAAATCATGTACTTCTGTGTAGGTGTACTGTACAGTCAAGGTCAAAGATATCGACACGGCCAAATTGCAAATATATGTAAGTATACACGGCCTTAATGTTAAGTGCATAAAGTCGTATTTACATATTTTTACCCGACTGCGCTTTTTTTTTTTCATGGGACACGACACCAATTGACCTAGTCTCAAACTAAGCAAAGCTTGTACTATGGACACTAGGCAACGGATAAACATACTTAAATACATATTCAAGACCCGAGAACAAACATTCGTATTATTCATACAAATATCTGCACCGGCCGGGATTCGAACCCGGGACCTCAAGCTTCGTAGTCAGGTTCTCTAACCACTTAGCCATCCGGTCGTCGTCGGTACTTTGTTCAGTAGCTAACTTAAAGTTCAACAGTCGGGACCCATTTAAATCGTGACGCTCAAAAATTCTTACCTAATGGGTCCCGACTGTTGAACTTTAAGTTAGCTACTGAACAAAATTCTAGCCCACTAGGCTTGTTTTCTTCTTTGTAGTATTTTTTAAGGCAGTCGGGTTTTAAGATTTTTTAAATTTATTGTAACTTTGACCGTGTCGATATTGTTGCCCTTGACTGTACCTAGTTTTTGTGTTGACTACAAATATTACCTATCTAAAATTGATCAAAATGGGTTAACATTAAGAGAGTGGAAATCGATCGCCGTTTATATGAAAAACTGCAGTGTTGTGTTTAGCTTAATCATCATCATCATCATCAGCCGTAGCACATCCACTGTTAGATACTTACAGGCCTCCCCCATAATGCTTCAGCTTTATATTAGTGGACTACTACTAATAACAATCTAAGGACATTGCGTTGTTTTTTGGGAATCCCTACCCTCCAAAAACATAATCAGTCCTAACTAGCCCATTCTCGCTACATTTTAGCCAACAGATACACCCAAAAGTTTGCTCACGTTAATTGAACCGTACCGGACCAGTTCCACCCAAAATTGTAACTAAATAATCAGGGCCATCCAATCGGTACAATATTTACCTTCGGCCCTTGGGCCTCCTCCAATTGGTTGTGCCACCTGTCCCTTCTCCATTTACATGTACCCAATTTAGAGCAGACATTATGACTTGATGTCTAACCCCTGCCGAGTCACGACGTACGGCTTTGGCTAAGAGAACGCGTCAACGTTAAACGCGTATGCTTTGCTTACAACTGTAAATTATCATCCCACCGTCTAATTATGTATTTGTCTACTTGTTTTATAATGTCATTACCATTATCATCAATCAAATAAGAAAGAAAGAAACATATGAAATACCTAAAGCTTGTGCACACTGCCAAAAACCAAAAACTAAAATTGAGAAACAACGGACGTGCCGATCTGCTTCCAAAAAAAGCCGACAGTCGATCTTAAATTAAACATTTTCTTTATTCATACCAAAATCAGTGCGACTTCTTCTTGACCCAGTTCCTCCAGTGGAGGCTAAAATCCGACACTTACCCAACAATAGCTGGAACCGCAGCTATGTGTGATAATGGAGTGAATTAAAAGGTACCCAAACCATTGTTCTAGGGAACCGTGGCGGTTCACTTGTTTTATTTTCGCTTTGTATAAGATTGGCTCGGATACTGTTAAGGCTGCCATTCGGATTTGTGGTCGCCGAAGCTTCGGAATTAGGGTTGGAACTGAAAATAGCAATTTCCTTCCTAATAAATTTACTCTAATAGTTTTTAATGATTCACGGTCATTTACGAGTACATTAGATAAATTTGTGTCAGATGTAGTAGATTGTAGACATGTGCAGTGTAATGTTTTGTAATTTTATCGCAAATAGCGAATAAATGTTTCTATTTATTTCTATTTCTATTAGATCATGATTAACTTTAATGAGTCACCTATAATTTGTATTCGTATATAAGACACAATTGCATGTTTCATAATTTAAAGTCACGGTGAGGAATCACGGTCTACATCCCGTAATAAAGTATACCTAAAGATGTTTATTTTTTGACCTTCACGTCTTCCTATCCAGAACTATATCCAATCCACTCGCTCAGTTCCGCGTCCAGGTCGTCTCGCTGTCTCCGCCTCTGCCTACATTGTAGATCTTGTTGTCTGAATAAATTAATATTGAATTGAATTGCCGTAGGTGACTATCTAGCCCGCCATGTGGCTGAACATCTTTGTGGGTCTATCCAACAAAAATACCCAATCCAATCATCTTCAAGTATAAAATACAAAAAAAAATGTGTAATTGGCTCACTTATCCACATGGAACCCAAACTCTGGAATCTAAAAAGTTAAAAATTTGTAAAGAAGTTCTTTTTATCACGTAGATAAGGAAGAAGAAAGGATTTTGCCGAATTTCCACGAGATATGGAGTTTTGCAACGAAGGCAAAGCGGCGTGAGCAAACTAGTTAGGAAGAACACAGGAACCGACACACGTATGCGAAATAATTTAAAGTTGTATGCAAACTGATGAGGACACAGCTACGCTCGACTGGCTGAACAATTTCTCTAGAGCTTTGACTATCCCAGAAAGCGCAAACAATATTGTGAACTAAAAACTTTGTCCCACTGCCACTAGAATTATAAGTGAGCATTTCACAGCAATTCTTACACAATAAACTCATTATAACTTGCACTAACTCAACTAACCAAGAATAATGTGTATTCCAGTAAGCAGTCAGTTGGATCTCTAGAATAACATACAATACAGGCTACTTTTTCCCGATTTGGTAACCTACGCATGTTAATTCCCAAAATCTGCTTAAACTGCGGAGACATAAAATTTAGCGTTTGTTGTTTGAACAGCGTAAATAAGGAACACGTTTTTTTGTAATTGGATGTCGCAGGTGAGGCTATCAAAATGAGGACGTGAATAAATATTAACATCCACAACCTTACAAAGAACACAGATAAAGGACAATAAAAAAGAAACTTAATTGTTTTCACATAAAATTGTCGCTACTATTGCCCGCTAAAAGCTTGAATAAGCTTGATTAAGTTCATGCCGGTATCATCTTCATCGGACTTATGTAATACCAGCAGGCAGTGCTGGCACGAGCTTGAATTTTAATTCAAGATGCTTGGGAGGCCATATGTCAAAACGGTCCTTTTATAGTTAAGTAGATCAGAATGTTCAAATTAATCAGAATTGATAATGAAAGTTAGACAATGTACCGTATTCCTGAATAGAGCAAACAATTGTCTAATGCACTCCGAATTACACTTGCATTTATCACTTCTTTCTGTCAAACAGTAAAGGTTGCACGTAGAAAGAGAACACGAAAGTGATTGCGAGCGCCGTGTATACACGAAATGAGACCGTATCGTCTCTATTTTTTTTACTTAATTTAAAATATAAACCGTGTTGTAGTTTTAAATGCAGACACTCAGTTAACTGGTCTTAACTAAACTGAAATAGCGCTTAACAGACAGGCCAAAATTAGCGCTTATTCTGCTATCGGCATTCGTTGAGGAACATTTCCTACACTAAATATTTAGTAGGTCGTGCCATGAGTTGTGGGCGTCGACATCACAATTGAGATGTTATCGCCAAGGTTGCCTTAATGAAATTGGATTCAAAACTGCTTACAGGATGTTTTGATTACGGACTTTTTAATAAGTTAACCTGGATAAATCGTGATTCTTATAAAATTTCATTAGCAAGTAAGATCATTAATGTAAAGGCGATAAAGTGAAAACTGTTTTAAACTTTTGCTATTTTCGGTAATGAATACATGTTAATGTTACGAAAAGAATCGTAATGTGCAAACTAATGAAGAAGATATTGTAATAAACAACAATACCTTCACCTTCTTCATGGCACATATTTATGAAACAACATCTACTAATGCAGAGAAAGTCAGTAAATTACTAGAAGCGAAGCGAGTATACGAAGGTACAATCCGTAGAACGCAATCAATAAATTTGGAAACAATCGTCATAAATACTATTAGGTGGAGTGCAAGCTACAGCTGGGCTACTACGAAACTCGAAGTTCGTGTCGTGCGGTCCCTCTGACACTTATAATATTTAATACGAGAGCGAGAGCGACGGTACGATACGAACTTCGAGTTTCGAGTTTCGTAGTAGCCCAGCAGAGGTCACGGTGAGCCAACCCTACTATCTCTAGGGGGCACTTCTTTTCCAATTCCTCGAAAGTGTCAGGCAAAAATTGTGTTAGGTAATGCTGGTACACATGTAGCGAGGTTCGCACGAACGGTAGAAAACTTTATTGCAGAAGGTATTTGCACGGAACTAAAGAATATACATACAGCGCCCCCTGTTGAAAGAGTAAATATTTTTTGGCACGTTGTAAAAACTACGTGACTACTACGTTTTGCGAACGTTTTGATGATCAAATTTGCCACATTTTAAGCAATGTTCTATTTTTATGTTTTCAAGGTTCAGGATTGCATCCATTAATCTATGGTGTATATTATGTATTAAACCTTAAACGTGAAATATGACATACTACTTATAATTATTAATTCTGTTTTTCAGAAATTATGTCTGATTGTTTAGTTCCATGAATATATTTTAATGAATATTGATGAATTCGAAATTAAATAATGCCTTTTTTTACTAACGGGAATGCCTATAAAAAGACCACTTATTTTTAAATCCTGAATTTTTAAAAAAAACATATCCGGTTTGTTATCACCATCTTATCACCAGGCAGGTGCTTAATTCAAACCCTATAACCTTTAATACAAAAAAAATGAAAACCATCACGTTGAAATGGGAAACTCTAAGTCATCATCATCATCCTAGCCTATATACGTCCCACTGCTGGGCACAGGCCTCCTCTCAGAACAAGAGGGCTTGGGCCATAGTTCCCACGCAGGCCCAGTGCGGATTGGGAACTTCACACGCACCATTGAATTGCTTCGCAGGTTTGTGCAGGTTTCCTCACGATGTTTTCCTTCACCGCATAGCTCGTGGTAAATTTCAAATGTAACTCAAAGGTGCGAGCCGGGGTTTGAACCCACGACCCTCTGCTTGAGAGGCGATAGGTCAAACCATTAGGCCACCACGGCGATCGTCGGTGAACTCTAAGTGCAATTACGTTTTCCCCGCAATTTGGAGTACCATTTATTAGAGTTAGGAAGCGAAGATCCAGGGCAGGTAGCTAATTTGGATGTAATCGAACCGCGGCTGGCGCTAGACGGTGAGCCGGTGCAATTTTACGCCTACCTGGCACGCTCGATCACAAATGCTTTGAGCACGGCATAGCTTATCAGTGTTGCCACCTTAGCCGACGAGATAGCCATATTGCATATTATGAGAATCCTCGTGTCTTATGAGAAATGTGGGCCACATCGCTCGAAGAATAGATAATAGTTGGGGGAGAAAAGTCCTCCATTGGCAACCACTAACCGGAAGACAAAGCGTTGGTGCCTCCCACTAGGTGGACTGACGACATTATGAGAGTTGCAGTGAACGTGGATGCAAATGGCGAGTTGTCATTCATTGCTTCTAAGGGGGAGGCCTTTGTTCAGCAGTGGACTTCTTCCGGCTGATGATGATGATGAGTATGAGAAATCTGTTATAAATTAAACAAACCAACTTGGTAAAGATGAAAGCGCATTGTCATTTTAATATTTAATAATCAAAAATGGCCAAACCGATTTTGATAAAACATAGCTGAGAGTCACCACAAGGAAATTTCTTTTCACACAAAAAAATCCGCATCGAAATCGGTTAGTTCGTTTGAGAGCTACGATGCCACAGAGAGACAGTAATGGCGTCAAACTTAAATAACACCCCTCTTTTTACGTCGCTGTTTAAAAGTAACATTGACCATTTTAGAAGATACAAGAAAGTATCTTATAATATCCATGGTCTAATAATTATAATAGCCATTGTGACTACATTATAAAACACTTCTTATAAAACATAATACATTTCCTTAAATTTCAAAAGATCTTGACAGAATATCAGCGCTGCAGGCGTTTAACGCCTCAGCATAATGCTGAGTCAGCGGCCGTTTCACTTTTGCGAGGACACACAAAATCATATATTTTAATTTTTGTATTTCTTTTTTTTTGTTTTATTTGTGTTTGCTGTTGTTGTTTTTTAGTTTGGTTGTATTTGTGTGTCTTTGTGAACGTGAATAAATGTCTTCTATTTCTATTTCTATTTCTATCTTAGTCGCTAATTTACCAACTTTTGGGACTATGACAGTGAGTTTTTTCCAAGCGATATAATACAAAGTTTTAAGCTTTCGTGATTTTCACTCATAGTCAAAATACCATAAACAGGACTTATCACGCTAAACACACGAGTAATATTTAACTCGACGTTTCAACCACATTACGGGGCAACTGTCCGTTTGACTATAAACGCTATACATTGAACTGCTTGGTTGGCGGTTTTTCATACATTTACTCCCAAACTTTTCCGAATTTAAAGAAAAAAAATATTTTTATAGCGGCATAGCAAAAGGCCAACATAAAAAAGTATCATGAAATTATTAGCGACTTCTGAAAAAAAACAGGTAGCAACACTGGAAATTGTACTCGCTCTAAACCGCTAGGGATATGTAGCAAAGTCTTATGTATGTGAGCGGGTTCAAAACTTACTTCTGTATGAAGTGTAAAATTATAAAAAAATAAAGAAGAAAATACATTTATTCGCAACAATATACAAATAGGCAACATGTCATGTAATATGTCATTGCGGTTGCGAATCGGACACAAGCTCAGAATAATGCAGAAGCTTTAAACACCCCAGCCACTCAAAACACACAGTCGGTCAAATAACTATTTTACTAACTAAACAAATAATTATTTATACTAAAGAAAGAAAGAAAGAAAAATAAAATTTAAACCAATAAATTATTTCATATAATTATTTATATTAAACACTATCTAATAACTACATGGATATGTAGATTTGAACCATATTTAAATATATCTTAGTGACTCCAAAAACACTAAATGAGTACATAAGGAAATGAAAAATCTTACTATTTTGTTTTAATAGTATTGTAGAAAAAATATTGTTTCCGTCTATAATATAATTATCCCTACTATGTTTTACAATAACGTCGATAGAGAATGAAGAAATAAAAGTGTAGCAGGTGAATTCGGGCAAGTGTAATCAAAGACTTTTTCCACCAGAGTCCACAGAAAACTCATCTAGGCCATGTGTCTGCACAGCAAATAGTCCCACAACTTCAAATAGAGTTTAATTCCACGCTAAAACCATATAGCTACGTGATTGAAGCTAGCTTTTTTATCTTTTTGACTTCCTGTCTCAATTTAAAACCGTTTACAGTTTCAGAAATACGGTTACCTGAGAAATTGGCGGCGTATAAAGTCGCCATGTCCGGGCATTCCGGCCGGTGCTGGTGGAGCTTCGCGAATCGAACGGAAGCGATTTTCCTCCAGCTGGGAGCGTAATGTAGCGATTTCTTTTGCTATATCTGACGATGCAGATGTGACTCTTTGTGAGTCATTTTACAAAGCCGAAGCTTTGTAAAAATAGTCTCTGGAAAGAAATTGGTTACTAACCCCTTTGTAAAACGTAAGTTACTAGTCCAGGCTACCTATGTAAGCTTCATAAATGTCATATCTGCAATAAACGCTTAACCTTTGAACTTTTGAACTATCAGCTTATTCACACTGAATCATCGATGATGATGATGAGGGGGTGGTTTCGAAACATGAAAGAGAGAGAGAGAGAGAGAGTGACGGAGAGACATTTATTCCCACAAATTCGACACACCCAAACAAAATAACACAAAATAAAAGTAAAAATGAAAATACCAGACAAAATTTCCTGTCTACTGGTAACATTAGCTTGAAATCGTCCCCACTCAGCATAGCGTTGCAGCAAGCCACAAAGAAAGAAAGAAAGAAAATGTTTAATTGCCAACAGTACAAATAATACAAGACAACAATATAAACAATACAAGATAAAATAGTAGAATACAGCACAGATTATATAAAAATAGTATTTAAAAAAATAGGAATATAACTTTGCAAGTAGTCTGTCCTGCGGCAAAAGGAGCAAACTCAGCTAACGCTGCGCTTACGCGGAAGCTGCCAGCGCTGTGCACAACGCTGTGTATAAGTAACTAATATATATCGTTATGCAGCGTGGGTGTGCAAAACATGTAAACTGATAACAAGCCTTTGTGAATGCATACGCAGATTGCACATCCCTATACACGCAGGGTTGCGTGACCGACGACCGATAGCGAGCCCTATCATCGATATACCACCGACGCGCACCACTTGTTTTTACGGCCAGGGGGGCTACTACATCGAAGTTCGTATCGTACCGTCCCTCTGACTCTCGTATTAAATAATATAAGCGTCAGCGGGCCGGCAAGACACGAAGTACGAATTTGGCACTTAGTGTACAGCAGGGCTACCACGAAACTCGAAATTCGAAGTTCGTATCGTACCTACCGTCCCTCTCGCTCTCGTATTAAATAGTATAAGTGTCAGAGAGACCAAACGACACGAACTTCGAGTTTCGAGTTTCGTAGTAGCCCTGCAGGTCTTTAGATATAACGCCGAACGCGTACCACTTGTTTTTACGGCCAGTTCATAAAACAATCATCGTTATTAGGTATTATAGTTTCTTTTGACGTTTGTTGAGGATTTTTACTACTCTAACAACCACGATCAAGAGTTATTCAACTCAATCGTTAAAAGTTGATTGATTGGAGTGATTTTTGCTTATTTTCAGTGAAACGAAAACGCACTCATATAACAGAAAATGCTCAATGTTTAATAAGGTAACTAACTAAACATGGTTTGGATATGTATTTTGCTAAATGTAAACGAAACAACGTCACTTGGTGTCTTAAATGTTGAAATTGCCCCATTAAACTATCTAAACTACATTTCTGTATTGGTATACACTAGTCTAGTTTGTATCTATATAATACATACATACATTATGACGAACAGATGGCCTAGTGGTTAGAGAACCAGACTACGAAGCTTGAGGTCCCGGGTTCGATTTGTATGAAAAATACGAATGTTTGTTCTCAGGTCTTGGGTATTTAATATCTCTATCCAATTCTATCTATACAATTATATTTATCCGTTGCTTAGTACCCATAACACAAGCTTTGCTAAGCTTATTTTGGGACTAGGTCAATTGGTGTGAATTGTCCCGTGATATTTATTTATATTATTTATAATATCCATCCCCGAGTCTTTAAACTAAGCGGTTAAAAGTCATGGACAGGACAGGCAGACAGATAAAGTGACTTTCGCATTAATAAAATTAACAAGGAAGGTTAGAATGTATCGCTATTTTCTTTACCATTCTAAAATTACGATGTATCTGTCAATTTTAAAAGAGAATTCTGCTCTTCCCGATCGTGTCCAACACGTTGTACGGACGTGATCACAGTATTATCACGTACACATATTTTAGTACCTTGCCGTTTTAACTTATTTGACACATACGTTTGGCGGCACATATGAAGCGGTTAGTGTGACAGGGTACGATTGCACGCGCTTAATTTTGTGGTATAATTTTAGTAATTATAACTAGGAGCAGTCTCTAGGAGCACATATATAAAACACAAATATTTTGAACTTCCATAACCAATTACTTGTTCACCTGCGACCTTATGATAGCTAAGTCTATGCAACAAATGTGTGTTCATGCAGCTCCTCCACCTCCACTCTATAAAAATACACACAAATCACATAAACCCAACTATCACCACAACCACACAACACTGACCCGTTTCGAACTCAACCAAAGTGCATGCTATCGAACTACTAGGCCATCACGGCTTTTTTATATGTGTGAGTACCTACACACTAACACATTTGTAATCACGATCGTTTTCACCACGTCTTTCTGTCATACGGTGTAACATGAGGGAAGGAAGAGATGGTGAATGCGATCACAACTGCCCGGGCGTTAAGCCGAGAGTAGAATTGTAAGAAAAATAAGAAGAATTGCGAAACTGAAGTGGCAGTGGGCGGGGCACATCGCTCGCAGGACTGATGGCGGATGGGGTCAGAAGGTTCTCGAATGGCGTCCGCGGACCGGAAGACGAGCTGTCGGTAGGCCTCCAACAAGATGGAGCGACGACCTGGTTAAGATGGCGGGATCGCGGTGGATGCGGAAAGCACAAGACCGGTCTGACTGGAGTGCCTTGGGGGAGGCCTATGTCCAGCAGTGGACATGATTGTATTGTAGGCAATAGACGTCTCCGTTAGGTAAATTTACGAATTCTAACTACAACATACCTTAGCACGGCAACACATACTAGCTGTAGTACTGGTGTATTAAACGTTTGATGTAGGTAACCGTTTATTACATCGCGGGTTAATTGTTAGAATGCCTTCCGTGGAGGCCGTCGCGTGATGACATAATCACAAAACAACCGGCGAATGAACGTAACCGGAATTAACCAGATTAAGAGCTTTTCAAGCTAAAATAAGAATAACTTATTAATAACTAGCTGTTGCCCGCGACACCATCCGCGCAGTATTCTTTTATCGCTATCCTGCGGGAAATATGCAATTTTCCGGGATAAAAACTATCCTATGTCCTTTCCCGGGACTTAAACTATCTGTATACCAAATTTCATCTAAACAGGTTCAGCGGTTTAGACGTGATTGAATAACAAACATCCAAACATCCAAATATTTTCACAAACTTTCACATTTATAATAATAGTAGGATTCTCATGGAAGTTGAAAGTCGAGTTTGTAAAGGTACATACTTATAAGTAGGTATACTGTCTAGATTTTCTTGCAGTCGAACAATTCGATTCCTGGGTCACCATATGGTCACCATAGTTAGCTACTCCTACGTACCAATATTATAAATATGAAAGTGTGTCTGTTTGTCTGTAACGTCTTCACGCTTAAGCCGCTGAACCAATTTGGATAAAATTTGGTATAGACATAGTTTGCGTCCCAGTGATAGTTCTTATCCTGGGAAATTGCATTAGTTCCCGTGGGATAGCGTTATACGAATTCTTATTGGCGGAGTTGCTAAATAGTAACAAAAAAAAACCTAAATGTTCATTATGCAAGTAGGCTACAAGAGGCTCTCTTACTTATCACTGTTTAGGGTTCCGTAGTCAACTAGGAAACCTTAAAGTTTCGCCATGTCGGTCGGTCCGTCTGTCGGTCCGTCTGTCTGTCTGTCCGTGCGCGGCTAAGCTCAGAGACCGTTAGTACTGGAAAGCTGTAATTTTGCATGAATATGCATATCAGTCACGCCGACAGTGGGAAAAAAAGAAAAAAAAAAAAATTGGTAAGCACACTCCCATAGACTTAAAGGGGGGGGGAATTTTTTCTCGACTTACCCTATATATAGTGTGGGGTATCGTTGGATATGTCTTTTAAAACCATTGGGGGGTTGCTAAGACGATCTTCAGTCTTACGACCTGTTTGCGAAATAACTTTAAAGTGCAAATTTTTATTAAAATCGAGCGTGCCCCCCCCCCCTCTAAAATCTAACTGTTGGGTGAAAAAAATATTAAAAATTCAGAATGGTAGTAAATACATCAAATTTACAAGAAAAAATATAGGCTAAGATTGCTTCAGAATTATTAGTAGTTTAAGAGTATATAAACACCATCATTGCCAAAAAAATTAGTCGGAAGACTTTGTAGAAAGTCATTTTAAAAAACAAAAGTCATATTACAATAGTAGGGAATACCTATAACTAGCAAAACAGCTAGCAAAACAAAGTACCTAAGTTAGAAATCTTAATGTATGGATATAGTTACAAAGTTAGTTACCAACAGATGAAGCTAATAAAAAACACTAGAAAAACACGCTTTCATAAATGCACGTAAAAACAAAAAATAAATTATGGATCGTTCATGTTGTCTCTATTTCTGGGCTGAAGTGTAAACTATGTGCTTTTAATTATAATATTTGATTGTAAAAGCGTGGGGCCCTGGAACAGGAAAGACAAGATATAAAATCGTGTTTTTCTAGTGTTTTTTAAACTATTAATTTATTTTATACTTTTTGGTCTTTGATAACGAAATATTTTTAATATTTATACATTTATTTTAATGAGCCCGCATCCTCTCTATCTCCGCCAGTGCGTCTGTATTGCATGGTGTTTTATCTGTCAGCTTAGAACAATCTAGCTCTTCAATCTGGAGAAAGTGATTTTACTCTACTTAGGACCAAATTAAAACACGCATCATTAGACCTTGAAACCTAATCGTGGTCAAATTTCATTACAAGGCTTTTCTAAGAAATCCTAAACAGCTATGATACGATTTTCCATCATGAAGTTCCAGTTCGTATCTTCCGGCTCCATCATCAGATCAGTTCGACAGTACGATATTATTGTATTGTCATCAGAACTACATACAGCTGCCAATTTTCATTACGCTACGACCCTTGGAAGATGGTTAAATTAGTTACCTTAGATTCCATTACATAGTTAGTTACATACTGGTCGACCTAATAAAAGCGTGTTAATAAAACAAATTACAGGCATTATCAAAGTCTTCTACAAAATACGTGTCATGTTCATGTTTTTTTTTTCTTTTCTCTGTTTTTCAAACCAAAATATTTGCACATCAACTTCAGCAACATGATGCAAACGGAATTAATTAAGATACAACTCCAAAACTCGGTCTAGAGTTCCGGAGCGGCGATGTATTTATTGTGGGTACAACTTTAAGAACCCTTTCGTTTTAGTAACTGCTTGGTCAACACGACTTGAGTGAGGAACTACTTTAACAAAAGCGGGGTAGGGATGTTTATTCGGCGGAATTCTAGGTGTAGTTTTTGCTTGCAATTTGCAAGTTTGTTTTAATGGTATTTTTAATTTCACATTCAGAATGAAGAGTTTATGAATAATGAATACTGGAAACTTAGCCGAAAAATGACGACGTCGGTTCTTAAAGATTATTATTGTTCTGTGGTCAAAATATAGGTGCTCAGTGCCAAATGCGAAGTCCCAAAGCCAAACTTGTATCATCATCATCATCATCCCCATTACGTTCTACCCGTCCAGCCTATATACGTTCTTCGGCACAGGCCTCCTCTCAGAGTGAGAGGGCTTGGGCCATAGCAAACCTGTATAATTATCCCTATTTAATATTCTGTCTCAATTTGTTCGTCTCCGATTTATTTTATCCAAGTAATATCCGGAATATTATAAGTGGTTGCCATTGATGGGAACTGACGGGTAAATGGTCTCAGTATTTTTTCATCTTCAAAGGGTTCGGTATCCATTCATGCCTTACGTTAAAAGCATCCCTTAAGTGATCGCCTATATTCAAAAGAACTGAGGTTCTTCAAAAATACAAAGGGTAACTTAATTGAATTGCTACATTGCAGGTGGTAGGACCTTGTGCAAGGTCCGCCCGGATTGCTACCACCATCTTGCTCGCTAATCTCGTCGTGAAGCAGCAGTGCTTGCATGGTTGTGTTTCGGCGTGGAGAGTAAGACAGCCGGTGAAATTACTGGCACTTGAGGTATC
The DNA here is from genome assembly GCF_025370935.1 of Choristoneura fumiferana. NCBI lineage: Eukaryota > Metazoa > Arthropoda > Insecta > Lepidoptera > Tortricidae > Choristoneura > Choristoneura fumiferana. The sequence goes on from NC_133481.1 coordinate 3,478,971, forward strand.
CCATCTTAGGCCGCTAGGTTGGCAACGCATCTGCAATACCCCTTGTGTTGCAGATGTTTATGAGCGGTGGTGATTACTTACCATCAAGAGACCTACTTGCTCGTTTGTCATCCAGTCGAATAAAAAAATAATATATTAATAATAATAACAGATACGTATGGTATACGTATGAGCCGTGGTGGCCTAGTGGTTTGACCTATCGCCTCTCAAGCAGAGGGTCGTGGGTTCAAACCCCGGCTCGCACCTCTGAGTTTTTCGAAATTCATGTGCGGAATCACATTTGAAATTTACCACGAGCTATGCGGTGAAGGAAAACATCGTGAGGAAACCTGCACAAACCTGCGAAGCAATTCAATGGTGCGTGTGAAGTTCCCAATCCGCACTGGGCCCGCGTGGGAACTATGGCCCAAGCCCTCTTGTTCTGAGAGGAGGCCTGTGCCCAGCAGTGGGACGTATATGGGCTGGGATGATGATGATGATGACGTATAGTCAGGCAGTACGGACATATGTTCTGCCGTAAATACTGAACAAATTACCAAGACCAGCGTTGGCCTTGGCCTACACGGCCATCACTCATGCGGCATGCTGAGCTGGGACCGCTTCGCGATTTCGCTAAAAGTTGCTTTTTTATTTATTTTTTATTTGTCTACAGATGTGTATGTGTCTGTTTTTGCGAATAGGGAATTAATTATTGTTATTCTTAGATTTCCAATTAAGATTGTAAAAGAAGTTGTTAATAAAAACGTCAGTAAAATTTGACGTATTTAGTACCCACTTAACATAAACTAAATACTAGGAAAATACTACTCCTACTAGGAATAGTTCCTTATTTTGAACATGAAACTTCCGTGAGACTCACTCATATTAAATGATATTGTAGCGGATAAATCTCGTCATAAATCGAGTTTAGCTAGAGATGTTCACTGCTGTGGCCGAACACTCAGTGGACTCGGATTTGACGCACTATATCAGATTTGATAAGTTATCTGTACTAGCGAGAGAAAAGTTTTTCATTCCGCGGAAAGTGCGTGAAGCCAAGATTAGTCGTCATCCGAATTTTCACCGGGATTGTGCTTGGATGGTACCTCCGAGTTGAAAAACAGTATTAAATACTCGTGCTGCGTCATCGGTTGGTGTGAACCTGCCTTTACAGAGTGATGTTGTTAGTGTTGTATGCTACCCTACATTTGACAGTGACAATAAAAATGATGATGAAAACGCGGGTAGTCGCGTGAGCAGGGCGGTGGCGCGCAGTGCGCGTGTTGCAGCAGCCGCTGAGTCGCGTTGTTCCTAGGAATAAGGGCTACGAATTAGCCCGAAACATGTCGAGCTAAACTCGATTTAAGACGTGAGATATCCGGTAAGTACAATATAATTTCAAAGTCAAAGTCAAAATATCTTTATTCAAATCTACCACCGGTTCGGAAAAATCTCTGTTAAGAAGAATCCGGCAAGAAACTCAACGAGGTATTATTTTTTTAAACAAATAACAAACAAATAAGTAACAAATTTGGAGTTAAAATAAAAAATACAAAAATACTCCAAAAACCAATCTTAAACATCTTGCCAGTCTTGCAGCCACCATCACGTAAACCTTGTCGCGAACCCCTACCGTCGAATAGCGAACCCCTAGGGGTTCGCGTACCCCACTTTGAGAAACCCTGTCCTAAGCAATTCACGCCCGTGGCACCCCCCTCCCCCATAAGCAGCCGTTACCAGCCGTAACCAGCCTTACCTTTTATGTGCTAGAAACAATTTTTTGATGCTGTTTGTGGTGCCCCCCAAGACGTAATGCCCTAGCCACACCCTAACTAAGCAATTGCTTAATTTGCTTATGGGCTGATCCGGCACTGGATAACTCAATCTGCAGAGTTGCACTTAGATCGCAGAAATCTTAATATTTCGTTAAGGCGCTCTTACTTATTTACAAGCCGATCCTATGCAGCCGGCTCTATGTAGGTCACCTGGATGAAAGATACTATCGGTTTACGACACGCAGAAATGAAAATTGCAGTCATGTTTTCTTGAAAAACACTATAATAATACTATGGAGCATCAGCAGTGGTTACGTTGTAATACCGTACAACCCGAGGATTTATTTATAACATCTTATCCCTAAATATCTTCTATCTCTAGTCTATATTCTTACCACTAGCTGGGCAAAGACCTCACACGGTATACATCACAGATATAAATTACACTAGATAACGCAAACTGCAAACGCAAGCTGTTGTGTTTCGGCGTGGAGAGTAAGACAGCCGGTGAAATTACTGGCACTTGAGGTATTCCATCTTAGGCCTCTAGGTTGGCAACGTATCTGCAATACCCCTGGTGTTGCAGATGTTTATGGGCGATGGTGATCTCTTACCATCAGGAGACCCACTTGCTCGTTTGCCTTTCAGTCGTATAAAAAAAAACACCTCAATCTGTATAAAAACCAACCATGTCACTTTTTTATATCTACTGTGACGTCTTCAGAGCGAATTAGCGATGTGAATTTCCTGATGTCCGCGCAAAATCGATACAAATGCGCCGCCCGCCCGCGCCGTGGGGCTCGAGTCAGTCACTACACTACCCATGATTAGTCAGTTAGCGGTCAGTCTTTGTATGGGGCCAACGGTTCGGACACGCGAAGTAGATGCATTTGCGTAATCTAGTGTAATCTATATCTGTGGTATACATCCTATGAGAGTTGGAAATATAGAAGCGTTTCTGTACCGTTGGGTAATTTGTTCCACAAATGTTTGTAGGTTTGCTGGAAATATTTTCTTTCGTTTCAGCTCAATATAACTATGACTGCATAAAATTTTAGTAATGGGAATATTAATTATTAACTTTATTCATGTCCAATATTTAAATTTTAAGTTAAATAGTCATGATAATTGGAATGAAGAAGCTTTGATGAAGAAGTTATTTGAAAGTCAGTTCCATGAGTAAACTGATGTGTTTAATTACAGTGCTCTTCTTTACATTACACTTAAATACACCTTTTTGTCTTCTATCTTTTATCTCAGTTTTTTTTTTACTTATAGAGGGACTATTACAGTTTCTTCAAAATGTAACCATAATTATATATACCTACCTACTCTGTTGCTCGTAATTACAAAAATACCTGCTTGCTTTCGTATTTTCACTGTTAGAGAGTAAAAACCTTCAACTTCAGGCTAGCTCTTGCTAACACATTTAAGTACGTCCCATTTTAGTTCTTGTTACTGAAACTGGAATATAATTTATAATTAGTATGAACTTTAAAAGGCAATACAATACAATGTAAAACAAATGTTCTATATGCAGCACTAAAAAAACAGTAATAGATTTTACTAACTTGAGTATTATAGACATCAAGCTACTTATATTCTCGTATATACTATCTTTTTGAATCTTCATTTAAACTATACTTGGTTTGGATAGGTATGTACTTAACTAAATGTAAACAAAACAACGTCAATTGCTGTCTTAAAGAAATTCCCCCATTAAACTATCTACATTTGAATTACAATGATAGATAAAACGAGCTGCGGTGAAGGAAAACATCGTGAGGAAACCTGCACAAACCTGTGAAGCGATTCAATGGTTCGTGTGAAGTTCCCAATCCGCACTGGGCCCGCGTGGGAACTATGGCCCAAGCCCTCTTGTTCTGAGAGGAGGCCTGTGCTCAGCAGTGCGATGTATATAGGCTGGGATGAATGAATGAATGAATGACTATATATGGAAATGCTTTCCAACTAAAGAAAAACTATAAATGTGACAATGCGATCTTTTGAACTGAGACTCAAACCCGGGACGTTTTGAGACTAACTTTTTTAGTTACTTAGTATTTTTTCCTTTTGATTATAGCATAACAACTATTAGTCTTGGTAATGATCTTATGTTATGTTATATAACATTCTGATAACATTAATGTACATATTTATTGTCAGTATAAGTTATTGGTCATGTCTTGTTGGGTTAATTAGCCAAAAAAACATAAAATAAAATTATTATTTGAGTCAACCTAATACAATTAAACTGAACAGAGATGATTCAGACAGAGAGAAAACAAAATTGCATGAAACAAAACTCATGGAATACTAAGTATAGTTTGCAATTTATCGAGAACATAGGTTAATTTGTCAGACATCTACAAGACTGGACACTTTCATCCAGGTTTAGTTCTGTGTTTTTTTTTTTTATTAAGATGGGCTCTTCAATCTCGAAAACAAGATCACAAATTTAATGAACTTTGATGAGCTTATGGAAAAACATAAGAAAAATTAATTTATTTACCTTGGAAGGAGATATTCGATATAATTGATTACAGAATGCACTGAAAAATATCAGAATAAATTTCATCGCATTAAGATGTATCGAAAACTAAAATAATGTAAATTAAAACTTGACCATATAATAAGCGTGCAATTAATTTATTACTACCCAATAAGGAAGCGTGACACAAATCACCTTCATTGTCTGACGTCAATTAATAGCATGTAAAATAAATATTTAATTGTTTAAAGTTTTAAAGGTTTCAAGTTCAAGAATCACTAATTCAATGCTCCAATATTGATAGGATAAAAAAAAATATATTGTACTAGTTATAATTTATATTTATTTATAAATGCAGTTACATGATATACTTATAATATAATTAATAAGCATCACGGTCATTATCATTGGCACGAAAGGTTAATTATTTTGATTTAATAAACGGGAACCTGGTAAAAGTCTTCAAAACGTATATCATTAGGTTCATCATAGGGGTCTGATAATTTGAAAGTAGTTAGATTCAATTCCTTCAGTACTTCTTCTGTTGATGGTGTCACCATGTCAGTTTTTGTTGATAAAGCGATATTCTGTTCGATATTTCTTGAATTATCATGCTTGTAAACCATATGTGACATGGTTCTGTCGGATATTACACGTCCTAAAAGTTCACGCGCTTCATGAATTGTTTTAGCTCCTTCAGCCATAATAATGTTAGTCATTCGTTTTTCTTCACTCATAAAAAGTTCAATGATTTGCCTTCTTGGATTTATTCTTGCGACGGGCCAAATAACAGGAATAAGAACATATAAATCGTCCCACTCTTTACCCAGCTGTTCTTTCCAAATTTTCAATTGTCGGATTGCTGACATAACTTGTATTTTTGCTGAACATTTCACAGCTTTGTGAATAAGTTTCTTAGAATCTTCTGCAAATTGTAGATATCCATTGTATTCAACGGTGTTATATTTAAAACAATTCTCTATGTAATTATTTGCTATTGTTAACATTTCTGCTTGTTCTTGATTTGATAAATTCTCATCACAATTGACACTGAAACTAGTAGCGCCCCGAAAATCACCGTGAAAATATGATAATGTATGTTGTATGTATTTTTGATATTCCCGCAGTTTGTCGTGCCACATCGGTGATGTTGGATTGTTAAAGAAAGGCGAAATTATTGCAAAAATACCAACAGATATATGAGATAAGTCCTTGTTGATTTCATATGATGATGGTGATGGCTTCGAAGTTTGAATGGTTCCATTTCTAAGGAATAGTATAAATTCACTTCCAACTCCTGAAAGTCTTTTGTCATGATCCACATCCGTTGCCACTAGTAATGGGAATATATGATACCCAATGTGATTTATCATTTCAGAATAATGTTTTCTTGTTAATAAATTCAGTTCTCTCAAAGTAATTCTGTAATCTTTTATAGCACCTCCGCGATATGCAACGTTATCTATTAGCTTTTGATAATCCGTTAATTTTTGCTTCATTATATACCAGTTTTCAGCTGTTAAATTTTTATTTGGCCATTTTGGAACTTTCTCAAGGATTTCCGTATCATTAACATTAGCATCACTATACGAGTATATCGGAGATACATTGTTCATTATAATTACAAATAATAAACACAACATTTTTTTTAACTTCATGTTTGCAAAACACTTTTTAACTTGAATATGACAACCTCATACAATAAACACTCTTTTTATACTTGCTAAAGACTTACTGATAGTCTTTATCAATAAAGTAGAGTTGGGTAGTTTTATTTTTTAATTACTAGTTAGTGACTTCCCGTTCAAATATTATATAATATTGCGATTTAATTTAAAAGTAATTTTTACTTCACTAGTTTTTTTTTATTTAACAACAACATAAAATAGCATAAAATACATGAAATTAATAGTTAAAAAGAAGACAAAGAACTAACTAACCTATTGCGATTTAATTTTATCATTGAAAAATATATTTTTTCGGTTTGATCTTGATTGTTTCTGCACATCAGTCAGAACTTTGTTACCCAGATTTAACTTTGTTAAACAGATTATTTACTACGGGAATTAATTTTGAAAATAATCGTCATATAGTTATGAGTATCATTATAATTATCTGTATCGATTTAGATGATCATGCATACTTGTACATGTTAATCCATACATATCTGGTTGGAATTGAATTTATCGCAGCTTTTACGAGCAGGCATGATAAAAGTACCTATTAAAAAAGTATATATTTTTAACACAAAATCAGTGATTGGTGTTTCATTATTCATACACCACTACTTATATAAAGTTACTAATCGAAAGTTTAGATCCAATTAATTTAGGCTAAAGTGTAACCTGTGTAGCATATGAAAACTATGTAAGTAGGTATGTTCTTATCAATAGTAACCTCCTCCTTTTTTTGAAGTTGGTTAAAAATGGTACAACACTAATAAAAATATAAACAATCGACGATCAGGTGTAACCGTCGTGAACAGACGTTATCATTTGTTGTTATCCACGGGGAAAACCACCTAACAAATCAATGAGGAGAATTAAAACTCTCCTCCGAGAAATGCACCAAAAACACTTCATGTAAAAATAGCGGCCAAGACTCACAAGCTTATAGTATAACGCTTTTGCTGTAAATAGTTATTAGATCCAAAGAAAAAACCAAGCCCGTTAACCCTGGATTTACCTTGGTTTTAAAGTGACCTGATCTGACGGTTTCATAGCTGTGACATAACATAATTTAATTAACTTAAACTTAATTTCTTGCAATATCGGCCAGACGGTCCGATAGACTTAGTATGTACGGTAGAAAAATTAGCTATTTTTTTTATTCGACTGGATGGCAAACGAGCAAGTGAGTCTCCTGATGGTAAGAGATCACCACCGCCCATGAACATCTACAACACCAGGGGTATGCCGGCGTTGCCAACCTAGAGGCCTAAGATGAGATACCTCAAGTGCCAGTAATTTCAGCGGCTGTCTTACTCTCCACGCCGAAACACAACAGTACAAGCAAAATAAATTAAATTAAATAAATTATGTCACAGTCTTCAATTCGGTCTTCAATTTCATGATATGCAGTAGAGCTAATTTTTCTACCGTATGTAAGCCTATCGGACCGTCTGGCCGATATTGCAAGAAATTAAGTTTGTCTTCAATTTTTGTCATAATATAATATTAATTTCTTACAATATCGGCTAGACCGTCCGATCGACTTATGTACGGTGGAAAATTATCATGTCTTAAATTTTATGATAAAATATGTTATACAGCTATGAAACTGCCAGGTCACACTTTAAAACCAAGGTGTAGGGTTAGTAAATCCTAGGAGCTTGGCTTTTCCTTGGATATGATAAATTTTTACAGCGAAAGCGGTATAAGCTTGTGAGTCTCGGCCGCCATTTTTACATGAAATGTTTTGGTGGGATCTCATTTCTTTTTGTAAGGTGCCCTCGTTAGTCCGCGTAGCAAATATTGTGATTCAGAAAGTATAACCTATAACATAACTTTACTATTTTTAAAGCAAGCCTGCACCCTCATTAAAAGGAGATGGAGGGTGAAAGTTGTAGATTTCTTAATTTTGCTGTTCTTTTTATACAAATCCTAAGTAACGATCCCGAGTGGACTACCTGTTTCGAATTGTAATTGTTTTATTGCTTTTTTATTATTTTATTCAATATTAACATTTTGTGACAATTTTAGTATAAATTCTTATAACTTTGACATGTACAAACTATGATGTAATTTTATACGAATGAATAAATAATCTAATGTAAGCTTCATACCTTTCGGCTTTCTAGGACATTGGGAAGTATCCTAGTTTTACTAGTAATATTGTAGAGACTTGCGCCCCCTTTAATAGGGGTAGAAGGGTGAAAGTTATATTATTATATTTATTAATTATTCTGTTCTTTGTATGTAAATCATACACTTTCATACGGAATTTTAGCTTTTTAAGAAAGAAGGAAAGATAGAAATAATTTGTTTATAACAGCAGTGACACATTACACCGGTTAGGAAAATTAGTGTTGCCGGTATAAAAAGGTCCCAGCTCAGCATATCGCTGGTTGAAAACCAGCACGGTCTTGCGCCGGGCCACAAAAGAGTGAAATTACGGAAACAACGAAGACATGTTATTTTACTAGTTCTGTATACAGACTTGCACCCCCTGTATTGGGGTGGGAGGGCAAGAGCTTCAGTTTTTTTTTTATTATTGTTTGTGTGTAAGCACTAAACTTCATGCCAAATTTCAGCTTTCTAGGACATTGGGAAGTACCCTAGATTTTTGATAAGTGAGTGAGTGACAAAATTGTCGTATTTTGGGTGTCAATAAAATCTAAAGTATTTAAGCTAGATCAACGAAACTTGGTAGGTTTAATAAGTTTCCTAGCCACATTTTAAGCTGTGAATTTGGGCTTTCTGGTGCCAGCTGGGGCGATGTTATAAAGGTTAGAAAATATGACGAAACGGTTCAAGAAAAGGTAGGTAGTGCCCTGCTTTCTTTTTTTTCGTCTTGGCCGGGGGCACTACCGTGCCCCCAGATCCAAGATCACTTATTACGTTTTTTTATACTACATATTATGTGCTCGATTTTTATGTACAGTCGGTACTAAAGTCGCTATTATTGACAACTTTTGCCAATCAGTAAACTTGAATTCTGTTCCTTCAGGAAAGCATTATTATTAGGAAGAAAGAAAGAACAAAAAAAAACATTTATTTAACGTCATAAAAACATAAAAAATAATATAACCTATACCGGGTGTGGCTACTCGTCAAACTGAACAACATTAGTTCAGCCACTTAAATAATTAGTTTTTTAATTTTTATTACACTTTTAAGTTTATTCGAAGAAGCAATGTAAAGCAAAATGCTTGATGTTTGTAGCGTGACAGGCGACGTCAGTTGTGTTCTAGGATGGCGTAACGATGGCGTACATTGATAGCAGTATTTAATTTGTATGAAAAACGGAAAATTCAAAGACTCCATTATTTTTAAAAGTCGCTGAACTAATTTTGTTCAGTTTGACGAGGACGATCTATGTTTCTATTTTTTGCTCGTATTACAGACCACACCCGGTATGACAATAGAACAAAGACAAGACATAATTGATGCTAAATAGGACGCTATTAGACAATTTAGCCCACTGACGACAAAAAGCACTTGTGAACCTAAGTATACTGTTAATTTGTTATCAATGTCAAGTAAATAATGAACTGATAACCTTTACAAATGTTTTTTCTGAATTATATCAAATGATGTTTTTATAAATAATGAACTAGCATTTGACCTACCTTAATAAGTTAGGTAAACATGTATTTTAAGAAATAACAGGACTCAGTCCTAGACCTATTCATGCTATAGGTAGTTACCGTATCAATTCAGCCGTTACATATTTAAGCAGAACATGTACTTTCTTCCAACTATGCTTTAATTTCATTATAACCGCACAAGTAACTAGCACAAAGCGGGACTTTTCTGCTCTTGAGCAGAAAAAAAATATGAAAATCATATCAACATTTTTTTTAATTATACCACCAAAGAGGTTACACAAGTATTTTTGCTATGAAATTAGCCTGCATAGTGTAAAAAAATCTAGTGTTAGGTTAGTCAACCTGATGGTCTTATGAAATTTGAAAGATTGCGTACAAAAAATTGTTGCTACCAACCAATCCTATCAAAAATAGAAAGTAGCCGCGTATTTAAAAAAAACCTTTGTGTGTTTAGTTGCCAACCTGGCGCCCATCCGAAATTTGACAGATCGCGGGTAAAAATATCTGCTTTTAACTCAGCCAAAAAAAGTAAGAAATTAAAAACAAATAGGCGGGATCCTTGCGAATTTTCCGTGGACATTTTTTGAGAGTGCGAATGTAAACTTACAAAAAAGGGATCATCGAGTGTTAGTGACATTTCTTTCCTATTAAGTAATTGTTTAGCATGAGTTTTTTTTTCGTCTACTATTCCTGTAATAGTTGAAAGAAAAGCAGATTATGCACCTCGCATTATGTAATTTATATTGCCCTCGCGCTTATTAAAGCCCTCGCTCACGCTCGGGCTCCAAATCGGTACTCGGTGCAATAAAAAATAACTTTCTGCTTGGTGCAACAATCTACTATAAAATCACACTGTCTCGTTTACGATTAAACTTATTTAATTTTAAGACGGCGTGCATGACCGTGACCGCGAGGTAAAATAAAATTGATTGACGCTATTATGTAATCAGGTATGTTATCATTCGAAAACATTTTGAAATTTTAAAATTTTAAGCATTCCTTATTTATACCGTGTTTTTCTTGATTTCCGTTAACTTCGACCGCCCAGATCATTGATAGTAATAACCCCGTAATCAACTTTTGTGGCCAAATAGGAAAAAAAACATTCGTAATAAAAGTTAAAGGTCAAATTGTAAAATCCCCAAACTTGATAATTGACATTGACGTGACTCATGAGAGAAACATCGAAGCAACTCACTATTTAGTAAATTAAAAACACAAGTTAAAAAAGTGTCATAAATTAAATAGTAGATTGTACAACGAGAGCATAAAACGAGCCATTTTACCCGAGACGTTCATATAGCCACCCGAGCCGGTACGGCGAGGGTGGATAGACATGTCGAGGGGAAAATGAGTGTAATGCTCGAGTTTTACACTGCTTTTCACTTCAATTTTCATTTCACTTTATGAGAAATGTAAAGATGTGTAATGACTTATAATAAGAAATTAGAATAGAATTAATACTTTTTGAAATTTTGTATTAGTGTAATTCTCTGAATTGAACTATATTGTATTGCATGGAATTCTTTAAAGCAATAATTGACTGAATACTGAATACTGATGGCGAGGAAATGAAATATCAACAGTGGAAACAATTGTTCACTTACTATGTACCTTTAATTTTTCATGCATTATTATATAATTATACTTTGTTAGTTTTATTGTTCTATTTTGATCGATTTTTAGTTTTATATAAATTAATAATTAAAAAAATATATATGTAGAAACTTCTTTGTTTGTGGCTGTTTACACCTGATTGCCTTGGTCTTAAACGAAGATTTTACTTTATGCAGCATAGATGCAGCATAAATAAGAACTTTACGAGTATGAGAAGAGAAGTGAAAAAGATTTTATTAACAATGCTGTTCTGCGCTTAATTTTAACTATATATTTTTAAGAGTAAGAGTAAGCCATTGTTATCCTAGTGAAATTAACTTCATTTGACTCCTTAAATGTTCCCTTAATGTAAACGGAACTGAAAAATAGCACGTTGTATAAATGTAACGTGACGTGGAGTATCATAATATATAATAATGAATTATTATGGGATTTTTCGAAATTCCTCCGGGATAGGAAGCCAGCCTGTTTTTAATTTTACACGGGAGATACGCCTTGGGCGTAAGGTAGTGCATTATATCAAATAAAATAATTGCATTGCATCTCTCTTCAACAAATGGCGCCAATTCTGCGAAATTACTTTCCAGCAAACAATCCCAAGATGAAACGAGCAATTGTCTGCAAAACTAGTCAGACGACAATCTCCAGTTTAGCCTTTAAGCTATTTACAAAAGGAATACAATTTAATCGGATTCGAGAAAGTTCGCATCAGCAATCGTCCTGGAGAAACGCGACACTAAAAGTTTATTTGACAACGCGAGGTGACGGGGACACAGCGACCCTCGGATTCTTATGGGAGGCGCTTCGACCATTGACGTATGCAGGCTCCTTCGTAATTTAGCGTGGCATTTTTGCTGTCTACGTGAAAAATGAGGCAGGCTAGTAAAATGTACAGCGTTGAAGCGTTGCGGATGTTCCCTTTGTGGCTATGATTGAATGAAATTTTGGCGCAGGCAATTGGGATGTCCCAATTTTACACAACGTATATTAAATCGAAAACCGTTTGGAGAAATAGGCTTTGTGAAGCGTTTTCAGAAATCAGATTCCAAAAATATGATAAAAAGAATTAAATAAACAAAATTTAAGTAATGACCTTCATTTGACCCCTGCAGTGTCCCGTCACAAAGGCAGTTATAAAGCACATTGACAGTTTTAAATGTTGCTGTCCTGCTTATAATAGCAAAGAGTGACAAAGATAGAACTTTAATAACATGATGCGCACCCGGCTTTCAACAGTTGTCATTTATCGTAAAGTCCGAAATGTATACGAGTATTTCCAATGTATTTTTACAAATTAAATTATTAAATTACGACGTTACAAGTAAATATAAAAGAATTTAAATATCATATTTTAATAAAAAATATCCATTTACTATCACACCATTAATCAAACATAGGAATAATCGAAGCTAAAAGAAGAGAAGTAAATAAAACTATTTGTCATGGTTCATTTAGGACCCTAAACCGTGCTTGTATTATTGTCACATTGTAATGCCACAGATTATGTTATGTACGACCTGAATTTTTCTAGGCAATGGAACGTGGCTGTCTCACTGTGACGTCATCCAGCATATTTCGTAAAAAATTATAAAAAATTAAATACTGATCCAAATTCAAAATCGATGAAAATGGTATCTTAAAATATCATATTCTTTCCAAAAACTGAATAAAAACTAAAGGTTATTTTTTTGGTGCATTGTTTCTAAACATTGAATTAAAATGAGGGAGCCCTATGACAAACAGTGAAGGTCCTAGGTACGTGATATGATGATCATGACACATTGAATTAAATTAGTGGGTTGGGATACAAATTGCGGGAAGGAATTGGCTTAGGGTAGCTCGAAGTCGTCTGACCAGGATTATCGTACACATATTTAATTAAATGGTTTTGAAGGAAAATTAAAAGGTAAGAAAAAGCCGTGGTGGCCTAGTGATTTGACCCATGACCTCTCAAGCGGAGGCTCCTGGGTTCGAGCCCCGGCCCGCAGCTCTTCTTCACTTTTTAACCTCTTGCTCTACTCCGGTGCCAGAGCTGTATGTGGCCCGCCCATCGCCATTTTCTTTCTGCTACTACTTTAGCTATATCCGTTACTCTCATTCCATGGAAGGAAAGGTCATAACAAACGTTTGTAAGTAATACCTTTACTTATCCACATCGATATTTGCCACCCAAGCAGGCTTCTAAATACAAAAAATCGCATTGAAACTAGCTGCCTAGACCCTCAATTCAATTTAGGTTCACAGAACATTGTTTAATAAAATCTCGACACAACCTATCCCCTGACTCGGAGCTCGTGAATCTCTGTATCGCGTTGCTTCTGTAGAGTAATGCCCTAGTACATTTACATAATGGTTAACTCTGCACGCGGTAGAATCGGATGGAAGTGTTTCCCGCCCTTGTTGCTTTTTGCGTAATGCGTTGGTTTTTCCAAGAATATACATAAACTTATGTATTTTCGGTGAACCCGCACCATGATGGTTGTAATTACAGAATTATGATTAAATTCCTGAGTTAATGCTTTCTGAATAACGTATACCAGGTCATCGTGCTCATACTCATATAATATTTCACAGGTAATGAACAGTTATGAACGATTCATGATAAATTATATCTTGCGTCGAACATCGGGACCTGTTTAAAGGCAATTCTTTTGCATCTCATAGGTGGCCTTGCGTGGACCAGAGTAAGTAAGTGTAAATGCGTAGTAAGTGTGTATGTGCGGTATGGTTGTCTGAAATAGCTCTATTTTCAGCCATAAGAGCGCCTATTTTGTCGACTCAGTTTTTTTTTTGTCTTTTTGTAAACTCATTCACTATACTGTGTTCAATAAAGAATACTGGTAAAGTACACATCTAACTCACAGTAACTTCTAACTACAATGTTAGAGTGCCAAAACATTAAAGGCAGACAAAATGGGCTTTACGAGCTTGATATCGTTAAACATTTAACTGTTGCATTCGTCTGGCTCGACTCGTTAGCGCAATGAGTACACAAACTGCACATGCATTTATACGGAGTAGTGAAAACTAAATGTCTCATAAAACCTGCGGAAGTTTTGGGTATTCGCTCGTTTCTATTCTCAGTAGATTTACTTGATCATTTTAAATGTGCGCTATTTTATAAATATTACTATACTAGATAGCAATATTAAAAAGCAGGTTTGATACCATTTTATTAGAAAAGTGACTGTAATAACAAAATTCATACTATTTTTTTAAATACGAAATCGATTCCGAAGTTATTAAATAATTATTATCAATCAATAATAACATTGGCGGCACAGACAAGAAATTTGTTCTACCGAAACAGTTTATTTTTATGCTGGTCATTATCAGTGCTCTCTTTTGCCAACTACGAACTCAAGACTCCAGCACTGCGGTGTGGAAGGCAAAGGAAAACTACCACATTATTTTCCCAAGAAAGATTATTCACTACATTCTGTGAAGTGGCAAGCGGTCACAGCGGAAGACTAGGTTGACCGACACAGCCAACACTATGCTGAGCTGGGATGGGACCGCTTCGCGATTTCGCAAAAACTAGCTTTTTTTTTATACGACTGGATGGAAACGAGCAAGAGGGTCTCCTGATTAAGAGACACCACCGCATAACATCTGCAAACCAGGAGAATTGCAGATTGCTTTCATTTTTTTCTCCAATAGAACTGTTTTATCTGCACCATATAGTAAATCCGCTTAGCGTTCAAAAACCATAGGTAATGACCAGCATTACGACATTGGATTCTATTATGAACACATCTGTATCGTAATGAGATTTTCATACATCATTACAGCACGGGGGGCCGCGTCCACGTCACGTGCACGTCTGCGAGCAGAGTCGTCGCGCGCGCATTGGGCGCAGCTCGTGGGCAGACATACCACCTAGGTTTTAATGCAGGTCATTCTCAATGGTTATCTTGAACACATGATAGAGGATTTAATATATGATATAGATAAAATATTGTATGCAAAACGTAAAGGCCTTAAACACTCATGTGAACCCACACTCGTGTTTTAAGGACCCGGATTACGAGACAGTTGCATAAAATACTATTTGCGAATAGCAATAAATGATGGTTCTTATTCTCCATAACTTCTTTCGTTTTTTTCTTTCTTCTAATGTTGTCAGGAATAAATGTTTTCTTACTTTTCTTTCAAAGTAGCTGTATTTTTGAAATTTACCACGAGCTTTATGGTGAAGGAAAAAACTTCATGAGGAAACCTGCACAAACCAGCGAAGCAATTCAATAGTGTGTGTGAAGTTCTCAATCCGCACTAGGCCCGCGTGGGAACTACGGCCCAAGCTCTCTCATTGTGAGAGGAGGCCTGTGCCCAGCAGTGGGACATACATAGCTGGGCTGGGATGATGATGACACCACACACATTGAAACCTAATTTGAGCTCCCACTCTGACAGTTTGAGAGTGTTCGGTACTGCTCGGCTGTTTCCGTCGCGACTCGGTATTTAGCGGTACAAGCACAGGGCGATGAACGACCGGTCTATTTGAATGATTTTGTTTGAAGTCGAATGATTTTTCAACTTGACTACCCTCAAATCCAGTCGTACGGCACACACATATCTAATATAGCTGGCATGTATATCCCACGGCTATGCTACGTGAAGGGTCTTAAATATTATTATAGACAGACTTAAATTATTGTAGTTAAAGAAAACTTAATTTTGATTTAAAAAAATAAATTAAACTTCATTCAGTTTTTTGAATAATACCATGTCTGAAACAGGGTTGGTCTAACTGTTAGACTAACATGTGGTAGCATGGTGAACGGTTATGTTACTCTGATGATGAACTCTGATTGCGTTTGAAACGTGTAGTGTGGTGGTGGTGAAGTGTGTGTTCTTACAGTGTATAGAGGTGGAGGAGATGCATGAATATACACATTAGACATAGAGCTATCGTAAGTTCACGGGTGAGCAAAGTAACTGCTTATAGTTCATTGATATTTGATACGATTTGGACCTCCGCAAAGTAATGCCTGATTCAATAAAAAACTATTACTTTAAATTTTCTGACGTGTGTTCCGTTTACATTGACAAATTCAATTGATACTATATCGCTAACATTCTGTTGATGTCCTTAAACAAAGTATAACTTCAAAATAAATACAATTAATCAAAACTTTGTCTACACGTAGGCATTTAAAGGTAAAATATTTAAGAACGAAATCTCGCCTCACTCAACATAATAAGCGGTAAGTTTATTCCGAAGGTATACTAAAGCTATTATACTTCCCGTGTTGTATATTTAGTTATTGTGGCGCGACAAGACGCATATGTATGTGCGCTCGGCTCTCTGGGGAGGGTCTTGTAACTTTCCTGCGTTATTTAACTTACATGTGTAGCTCTATTTCCCTGTTACCTGTAACATTTAGAACCTGTTCGACCTCAAGTAGATCGAACTTGTGAATGAGTACTTTCGATGTAGGTGGTAAATGGTAGTCTAGTCTATCTTCGGTTACTCCGTCCAAGTACTTCAACCACTACCGTTGCCGTATACTCGTAATTATTGTACAATTTCTTATTTTTAATTTCCGCTGTAGGAGAATCATCGATTGACAACCGGAAGACGAAGCGTAGGCAGGCTTCCTACTACGTGGACTGACGACATAAAAGTAAAAGGTTTTACACTGATTTGTGACGTGATTTAACTTTTCATGCATATTTGGCTAAAAGTAAAATACTCGTATCGTTCATTCGTGTTTACTACCAAATAAAAAGTGAAGTAGGTAAGTACTTTCTTCTGAGATTTTATCATAAAAGCATGAAGGCACTTCTTTGCAATCTCGACGCGTCGCTTTTCATTTTATGTGGTGCAAATATAATACAAACATATTGTAGTTTAAAATTGCATTTACTTAACCATGGCGACAAGTTATGAGAATGTTGAACTGGTTTATAATTATACAATAACTAACGAACGCATGTATTTCACACAATATGAATGCGATTACATTAAGGGGCTGTTTTACCACCCATTGATTAATTTTATTTGACGGATAAATGTGATGCCGTCCCTGTCTATTCGAACAAAACAAACAGATACAGCATCACATTTATCCGTCAGAAAAATTAATAAATTTATGGTGAAACAGGGGGTTAATCTATGAACTACCTATAAACAATTACTTTGCTCACCCGCGAACTTAAAACTTTAGGGACCTTTAAACTCGCGTGCAAAGTAATCTAATACCTTCAAACAAGCAATTCTTGTATATATACTTATGTAAAAGTCGCTGAAAATATCACTGATCAAATGTCCTATATCATATAATTCACCTGTGATAACGAAATAAATATATTTGTATTTCTAACTAATGTCGTTCAGTTTGACGAACCCAGTATACGCAAAGCGCTACGCTACAGCGTTGCAAGAGCTTAGCCTTTTAGACTATATTCTTTATTTATGACAGCAATCTGGCCCACTTTGCAAATGGACGTCCAAATGAATGTGAATAGAAAACGTGTTTACACGTCTACACGTACTTAAGTCTTATGCAGATAGACTAAAACTGTTGTATATTTTGATTATGCTAACTTAAGTAGCAGTTTGATTTTATTAACTCCAAGAAGTAACAGACAGTCCTAGAGGTAGGAAGTACGAATTAATCCGAAAAATGTTGAGCTAAACTCGATTAAAAACGTGAGTTATCGGTTTTATTTAATTACTAGCCTGTGACTTCGTCTGCGTAGAATTCGTTTATCGCTATCCCACTAACTGTGCAATTTTTGGAATAAAAACCTCTACCTAGTCTTTCCCTGGGAGTCAAAATTTCATTTAAATCAGTTCAGCGGTTTAGACGTGATAAGGTAACAAACAAACAGACTTACAAACTTTCGCATTTATAATATTAAAGTAGAATCAATTCGTTGTTGCTTCAAACTATCGGTAAGAGAGCGCAATAATTCTTCTTCCACGCCTTTCCTATTACACCGATTGTCAAGCCCCGAGATAATTTGGGCGCTAATAATCCACGTCTCCTTCAATAACGAATGATAATCCTTTATTTATTGCTTCCTACATTGTTTTGTTTAATTACACTTACACGAGCTCCTAAAATCAAAGTTGAAGCGTCGCAAATCGATTTGTTTACTTTGAAAACTGTTTAGGAAGTCACGCAAACACAACTTGTGAAACAGGAAGTAGGTAGGTTCTTGAAATGCAAATATCTTAACTTTACTCGTAAACTTAGGGCATCTAGCAAAGCGTATCTAGGTTTAACTCGTAACTTAAGAAACCAATTAACTACAAACAATTACTTTGCTTACCCGCGACCTCACGATGGCTAGGTCTATCCAAGAAAATGTGTTCATGCAGTTCCTCCACCTCCACACTGTAAGAAAACACACGAATCACACAAACTCAACTATCACCCCAACCACATAAAACGTGCGTTCATTGTTACTTATATTGTTTTTTTTATTATTTGTTGTAGCGACAAGAAAAATACACATTATCTATAAATTTCGGGAATGGAGCCCCAAAGAAGTATTAAACAACTTTTTCGTACGTCCCTCGGCGCGTAAATCCAACGCAAGTGATTGGTTTATTGACGTACTAAATACAAAGACATTTATAATAGTATTTTATGCTACTGTAACATAACAAGGGTCATTCGTTATTAGTTATTCACGAGTGTGTGTTTATAAAACGAGCCTTGGCGAGTTTTATAAAATAATCACACTAGTGTATAATGACAGTTATGTACAGTTGCATACATAAGTTTTTCTACGACATTATTTCAGAAATGAAACAAGAAAACAAAAAAATCCTGTAAGTCTTTAAATAAAATAAAACATTGTCTTTTAATTAAGTAATATTAAAAACACTGGTTAGCTTAGAGAAAAGGTACTTCTCATCTGGTACTTCATTGAGAAATACGTTGATTTCGCCAGGCAAGAATGTTTTTGATTTCTTTGATTTAATTTAAACCCCTCTGACTGGCGTTTTAGGAAAGCTTGCATATGTTTAACGTAGATTTTAGCATAGAGTACTCAGTCCACAACGTTAATGCCTAAATTTGCAACTTATCTTATATATACAGGAGTAGAAAAAAACAATTAGGTATTTACTACAAACGTTAGAACTCACA
>NC_133481.1:3511041-3677081 GCF_025370935.1 Choristoneura fumiferana
ATAGCACGCAGCACGGATTGCTGAGGACTGGGTTCGATCCCAGCGCTGGTCTCTTTTTTGGTTTTTCTGTGCACCTGTTTCAGGGTGTATTTTCGATATTCTATATTCACAAGTATTTAACACACTTTTTTATTATTACTCCCCTTTCCTCAGATTGTTGTCAGAACAATTTCCGACTCCGATTTCCGGCTCTTTTAGCGAACTATGTACCATATTGTTGACATTAAGATTACTCAAACTGCGACAAAAAATACTAGAGCACGAGGGCAATTTGGTTGGTATTGTTTTAAATAAGCCTTTCTAACGGTGTACCTCTACTTGAAGCCTCTAGATGCAATAGCACTTTGTTACGACATCAGTAGACATAAGTAATACCCTTTCTGGAAAGACTTATTGCGCAGCTGTTTACTCAAAGTTTTTTACGTTAGGTATAATAGTCGGGAATATTATATGCACCCGACTATATTACGTCATAGACAGTAGTGGGTCAGCAAACAATACCAAGACGTGACCAAGACTTAATGTTAAAATCTGAAAGGATTCGGCGGTTAAGTTGTTATTGATACTCTAAATACGAAACTGACATAGTCTAGCGAATTAGCTCGTTGAATTAGCAATGGGCAGGCCATATAGCACGAAGAACAGATGGCCGTTGGGGCCGATAAGTTCTCGAATGGAGACTGTGAATCGGCAAACGCAACGTAGGACGTCCCAACAAGCTGAACGACCTAGTTAAAGCCGCAGATTTACGGTGGATGTGGAGGTACATGGGGGAGGCCATGTCTTACGGATGATAATTATGATGATGATGAAAAAGCGAAAAAAGTCTGAGGTACGAAGCACATTCTAGAAAGCAAGATTTTTCAGACACTGTTTCCCTCATAAATGTAGTTTCGCTTACTGCAAGAAAACAGCTAAATTATAGATTCAAATGAGATCAGGACGGCGACGGGAGCCTCGCCTGCAGAGGATTAAGCTGTTTTACACAAATGTTTGCATCCGAGCCGGTCAATACGGATTGCGAGGCTTAGACCTTTCCTTCGTTCAAATAATACAACGGGTATTATACTTCCTTCTTCTACAAGCTTCCTAAAAGTTCCTTTGAGAAAGCACATAGCCAATTAACCACTTAGATGAACTATAATTATTCAGAGTTCATTTAAGCGCTCGGTTGTTTTATGCAATAAACGCTGCGTTAAACGCAATATGTTTGACGCACTTCAATTTGCATCAGATAATCTAATTACCAAACATTGTCTTACGCGGTGAGCGCAGCGGCAAGCGCATGAATGAGGGCTATCGTTTTTTGTCTCACTAGATGGCGCACTGTTGCGTGAGGTTTTTAAGTATGGCTTCCAAAGTCTGTTCTTACGGGCGTGAAAACAAAGTTTAGATTAAAATCATATTTAATACACCTTAAAATCGTACTATAAAAATATCGAGCATGCCACAGTGTTGCATAGTCCCGTTTTGTTCGGAAAAAAGGGAGGACAAAGGTTTCCGAAAGACAAAACTGTCTCAAAACACAGACATTCATTGCCCCGGAACGCATATTTGCCATAATTAATTTCAGATATTGCAAAATATTCACAAAATTATTCTAATTTTAAATAAACCCGCGTAGCTCACCCAAAAACTATGAGATTTGACATTTCGGAGACCTCACGCTACACTAGCGCCTCTAGCGGCGAATTCATACGCGATAGCCCTCATTGTTTGGCAATTAGATTATCTGATGCAAATTGATGTGCGTCAAACGCATTGCGTTTAACGCAGCGCTTATCGCATAAAACAACCGAGTGGAGCGCTTTATACACGTAACATCTGGTGGTGAATGGTTGTGTTGCTCTGAGGATGAATTCTGGTTGAGTTTGAATCGCGTCAGTGTAGTGAAGTGGTGGTGATAGCTGGGTTTGTGTGATTTGTGTATTCTTACAATGTAGAGGTGGAGGAACTGCATTTGTAGCATAGACATCCCACTAATATTATAAAAGTGAAAGTTTGTAAGTCTGTTTCTTTGTTACTCAATCACGAGTAAACAGCTGGACGGATTTTAATCATAGGTAGAGTAAGGTGATCCTGTGGGATAAAATTGAGTAGGTACTCGTAAAACATACAAAATTTAAATCTATTATTTTCCGCGCGGGTAAAGCTGCGGGTAAAAGTGAGCAAAGTACTTAATAGTTTAAAGAATGTTCATTGATATGAACCTCCGGAAAGTAACGTCTGATTCAATAAATCACATAAACACCGCAAAAATTAAATTGCCTGCCTTAGTTTTTGTATTTTTCAATCAACTTTTCAAAGGACCCGTATGTTACTGTGTAACCGGTACTTATCTACCGTAATTATATGTACTCAACTAAGTAACAACTGTCACGATATACAAATCAATGTGTTTGTGTTGGATATCGATTTTACGTTTTGTTTTATTCTGGTGGTTGCCCACTTGTTGCCCATATTCATCAGGTCAATTATTTAAACCTCACAGAAAAAATACTCTTCATTCATCATCATAATATACATAATCTATACCCGAGTTTTTTCAACCTATGTGTGTCTTTAGGGGGTCGCGAAGCTCCTATAAGTTGCTGCGAAAACTACTTCAGTAAAAAAAAATAAGTTTAAAAATATTTATTAAGAAAATGTTAACTATAAATATTTGGCACTAAATAAAGTACCTGCATGAAAAAAACGAGTAGGGGGTCGCGAAATATTTCTTCATACTAAAGGGGTCGTGTCACGAAAAAGGTCGAAAAACACTGATCTATACGTATCTTTGGCTTAATTTTAAATAAGAATTGTAATTGGAAAGCTCAAGTCGATAAGGTCTGCTGCAAGGTGAATCGGTTTGTGTACGTTATTAATAGGCTACGCAAGACATCCAACACGGTTCTACTAGCATATTATGGTTACGTGGCATCGGTGCTGCGATACGGATTACTATTATACGGACTACTATTATACTATATACGGACGTAAACAGAGCATTTATTAGCCAAAAAAATGCATAAGAGCGTTTTGTGGTCTACCCCTATATGAATCATGGTCACTATTCAAAAAATTTAAACTGTTACCTCTACCTTGCGTGAATATTTTCGAAGTAGTGGTATTAGTGAAAAAACATCCAGAATTATTTATGAAGGCTAAAGATGCTGGACGCACAAACAAAAGGCACGGAAACAAACTTGTTTATGATACATTACCAACTAAACAGGAAAAACTGTTACTGCATGTGTGTCAAAATGTATAATGCTGTCCCTAAAGATATAAGTATTTAATGTTGCATGCTAAAACTATTTAGCAAAAAATGATGTTCAATTTTCAAAATGTAACACCTTACTGTACCATTTTTATGCAAATAAAGATGATTATGATGATTATGAATATGATAAATAAACGACTGAAACTAAATAGAGACTAGTTTATGTATTTTTAAAATATCATGCCCTACCGATTCCCTTAATCTTAACCTGTTTTAAAACACAATTGTTTACCCCAAGGGGTGCCGTACCTGTACAAGATATTTGCATCAAAAACAGATCGTAGGCGGTGTAGTCTCAAAATATAGGTCGAGTGTGGCACAGGCGTACGTAGGGAAAATGCCAGAGCAGCCTGATACTCTTTAGTATGGGATGCATACATATTTTATTTGCTTGAATCAACTTTTTTATGTAAGCACAATAAAATTCCACCTGTTGATGTAGAAATAAAATATACGTTTCCCTTTTATTGCTTCTTTGTAAGACTGATAACAAAAATATAACATTATTTATTTTTGTTCTTAAATCTATCTACCTAGATATAAATAAAGTTGGATATTTAATATTTCAAGTTTTGCTTTTCACTCAGGTGCGTATCTAGTCGCATAATGTTAAAAGTCATCAAGTATGTAATTGTTTGTCATATTTTTGTTAGTTTTGATTTTCTTCTGCCGAAACTAAATTTTCAGAATTTTTTCAATGGCCCTGTAGAACTCTATAGGTAGAGTCATTCACGATGACGCGTGCCGTGGTTCTTATTACAATGTCATTAATGTCTAATTTTGACAAAATCACGCGTCTTCGTGGATGACACTAGGTATATAGGTTACGTTAAATTTTATTTATCACAATTCTGAACAATTAATGGATTAATGGCTACTTGCTGGAAACACATAAATCTCGAGTTTGCGTTAAGCTCAGTTTAGTAGTCTCAAAATGCATGGAACTGTCAAACTTAAGCCAGGTTTAACGACCAAATCAAGATTTATTTTTTCTTACAAGACGGCCTAAGAGAATAAAGACAATACATTATACATTATTGATAATACATTATGGCAATCATTACGTTATGACAATCATTGCATTGTGACTTTCAACAATAAGGGTTTCTTGACAGGCGAAAAAATCGCTAGATGGCATTAGTATCGAAAAGTCCGTTAGATGTTAGTCTTGCTTGCGATTGGCTCATTTAGTAATAAACAACCAAATGTCAAATAACCTATCGCACGATACTAGCGCCAACTAGCACAGGCTAGTTGGCGTTGGCGGGTTTCAGTGACACTGAAACCCTCATTATTGCGAGCCGATCAGCCGATATGGTTCTTTTCTTTCGCAGGAGCGGCCACACCGCTGCTTAAAAAACGGCGACAGTACGGAATTGCAGTGACGCATCGTGTGCGCACCGGAGAGTGGAGATCATGCAATAAAAACGGTGCGCATACGATGCGTCACTGCGATTCCGTGTTTTTACAA
This sequence comes from Choristoneura fumiferana, assembly GCF_025370935.1. Taxonomy (NCBI): domain Eukaryota; kingdom Metazoa; phylum Arthropoda; class Insecta; order Lepidoptera; family Tortricidae; genus Choristoneura; species Choristoneura fumiferana. The sequence continues at coordinate 3,515,778 of NC_133481.1, forward strand.
GCTTTTATTTAGTTTCACCTGTCCCGTTGTCTGTCTGTCTATCTGTCTGTAATCAAATCTTGCAAGTTAAATTTGACCAACTTCCAGTAAATCGCGTGACAATACAATAATCTAGTAGTGATCCTGGTAGTCCAGCCAGGATTAACAGTTAATAGCATCGGCTTGAAATTTGGTATGCAAATGTAGTTTTGGTGACAATTCAAGTACAGTCAGCAAAAACAGGTTGTATTAAAAAAAAATATGGTTAGGTTTAATAATGAATTCGCTAAGAAATAAATACAATCTATGGCTCTTCAAGGCTAGAGTCACCTTTGGTTTCTTCTGCACTTTTCACCAGGTGAGATAGTGACCCCTGTCAATCACGGGTCCGTTTTATGTAAAAAAGCGAATTATTCAAAGTATTTAAATCTAAATTATAATATAATCTAACCAACAAAAAGTTGGACAACCCCCGACTTTGTCACTTCAAAGTTCAATTTTGATCAAACATGTCTAAGAACCATCGCTAGAAAACCTGATTTCAAATAAAAATACCGCATTCAAATCGGTCCACCAGTTTAAGAGCTACTGTGCCCCAGACAGACACACAGATAGACACACATAGCGGTCAAACTTATAACACTTTTCTTTTCGCGTTGGGGTTAAAAGTTAACTTAATCGTGCTTGCATGCACTTCAGTCAATCGTTAGGTGCGGTTGGTTCACGTTATACCAAAAAGCGTTTTCTAATAAAGTTCATTATCAACCACTTTTTGTTCGATGTCTAGACGAAATATGTTTTCGGCGCTTTCGTGTTCGCTGGAATTTTCTTGATTCATTTTGTTTTCTAGAAACATTATCTGTTTGCTAGTTCTAAGGTTGAGTGATGTGTAGGTAAATGAAATTTTGGTAAATTGCCTGTAAACGTGTAGTTTGCAACAAAGTGATTTATTTATTTTTGCCGTATATCTATATATAAAAAAAAAAATGAATCGTAAAATGTGTTGCTAAGCGCAATACTCGGAAACGGCTGGACCGATTTCAATGATTATTTTTTTGTTGTGTTCATTATTGTCAGAGGTTTTTATGATAGAAAATTTTGGAAAAATTACAACGGGCGCGAATCCACGGCCAACACTAGTAATAACTCATACGAGGGCTGCTACTTATGTAACCAGAATCGGAAAAATTAACTAATATAGAAGCCGTAACCAACCAGCATGGTAAATTTTAAACTCTTTTTTGAAATGGTCGGTATGTATATTTTTTCTCAAGTACGTTATTTTTTTGTTTTTGATGGCTTTAAAATATCAGGTCGCTGCAAAAACGGAACTCACTCGTCAAAATTTTCATGCAATTATTTATTATGATTTTCGGCGTGGTTTAACACAACAACAGTGCATCGATCAAGTATCTTCGACTTTTAGGGGATGTTTCACCACCCATTGATTAATGTTAACTGACGGTTAAATGTGATGCCGTCTCTATTTATTTTGTTCGAATAGACGGAGACGGCATCACATTTAACCGTCAGTTAACACTATATAATCAATGGGTGCTGAAACAGCCCTTTAGTGCTTAAGCCCCATCGAAAATAAGTCTATTTATATCACTGGTTTTGTGATTTCAATCGTGGACGTCATAATATGCTCTCGGGCGAATTCAAAGAAGGACGCCTCAATTTGCTTGTATATACATACAGGGTGATTTGGGAATAGGATCGACCCTTCAGTAATTTATAATGGGTCGTTTATAATTATATTTAAGTAAAACCCGTACACCTTTCATTAACATACGAGTGATTTTTTATCCTCGACTAAGTAACCTCAATTATTATACCTTAAGGGTCTGCGAGTCTACTAGAATAAAAGCACGTATTTACACTCATATAAGCCTTATAAATAATAAGACTAACAAATCAATAAAAAAAAACCTGCAAAAAGCGTGTCGGACACGCCTGAAATAGGGTTCCGTAGCCATTACGAGAAAATTAAGTAATATTTTTCTAAGGATTTCGTATTTTATACGGAATCTTCTAAGTTTATATTTTATATCTTAGGCTGCTATTTACTCTTAAACTACTAATAATTCTCAAGCAAACTTAGCCGTTATAGTTTTTTTGAAAGTTTAATATAGTTACTACCATCTCGAATTTTTTCAAATTTTTCCACTCACCGGTTTAGATTTTAGAGGAGGGGGACGCTCGATTTTATTGAAAATTTGCACTTGAAAATTGTATATTTCGCAAACAAATCACTGAATCGAAAAATCCTCTTAGCAAACCCCAACGATACCCCACACTATAGGGTTGGATGAGAAAAAAAAACACCCCCACTTTACGTCTATGGGTGGTACTGTGATGGTACGAGCCGTACGTGATCGTCTATTTATATATTTATAAATATAAGAGTGTCCTAGAAATTTTCAGGATCATTCCCGGAGTTTGGGTACATTCAGTAAAAGCAGTAATTTTTATTTAGTTGCACAGTGATTTACGCAGTACACTTTCTGGATAAATAAAGAATCAGGAATATCAATCATTCAGCCGGATTACGTTAAACGGGTTTTTATCAGTAACAAGGTAGTGAGAATATTGAAATCAATGAAGATACTGTTCAAGGTAGTGAGACTACCTTTATATGATTTTATATGCACTCAAGATACGCGATCGGCTTTTGTGATAGATGGTCATGAAACTTTATGTGAGGCATTTGTACATCTCACCAGAACAACCGGTCTCACTCTGACACGGGGGAACCCTACGCCAGTATATGGCCTTGAAAGTCAAGTTATCGGGGGGCAGTTCTGACCTCCTTTCGCTGAGAAGCGTTTATAATTGCACATCCTCGTAAGGTGTGATCTTTTCTTAGGCATAAAGCCTCCCCCAAGTACCATGGTTTTATTCAATTATTATTCAATATGTGATATATTTGGTTTGGCCAAACCAAGGTCGGAGGTCAGCTGCATAAGACATGGCGTGTATGCGTGTGCCCAGAAACCGCCGCTGCCTGTTATCGAGATATGTACTGAAATTTATATAATCAAAAGTCTCCCGGCTTCTTTTTCTCCGCCACCTTTCCAGTGCCCAAACATCGGAAGAATAATACTACTGAAACACTAGTCCCAAACTCAGACGTCTAGTTAGTGCATCATTAAAAGAAATAATTTTATACTTATCGGGTGTCCACTCGTACACTTCGTAGACTCGAAATTCACGTTCATGATAGATATCGGCTACTGCCTGACTTCGTTAATATACTCAACTCTTTGACTCTCAAATAATAGCAAATAATATCTCGTTAGGCATTGCACTCTTGTTAACCACCACTCAATCGGTATAGTATCGAGCATTTACTCAAGTCTGCCTTGAGGAGGCCTATTCTCTCACTAATGACCAGGTTGTGAACACACTTGTATTCCCTTTGAATTTATTTGTATTAGCGTGATTCAATCTCACTGACGTATATAGAAAATGTTAGAACTCTCCTCGACATAACGGGATAATGATTGAGTGTGTTTAGGAAAAATTCAATAATGGATGTACTTAGGCACGAAGTAAATACTACCTTGGTGTCTCAACAAAAGGTTACTCTGTGAAATCACTTTACTAGAAAATAAGTTATGACCTCCATTATTAATTAATTCCGAAAGGGAAAAGGAATTTATATACGAATACCAAATAAAATAAATTGTAATTTATATATTTTTATTAAAATCATTAATAAACCCAAAACACTTGGGAAGAAATGAAAAACCAAACGAAACTGATCGATTAATTAAACGTATGTGGGTACTTGGGAGTTACAGTGACAAGTTAAAACGGTGGTTTGGTTCGTTAGTCTAACAACTGGTAGCATGGTGTACGGTTGTGTCACTCTGAAGATGAGCTCTGTTTGAGTTCGAAACGCGTCAGTGTAGTGTGGTGGTGGTGATAGATGGGTTTGTGTGATTTGTGTGTGTTCTTACAGTGTGGAGGTGGAGGAACTGCATGAACACGCATATTTTGCATAAGCTTAGCTATCGTAAGGTCGCGGGTGAGCAAGGAAATTATTTTAGTTAATTAAACCTTCATTGGTCTTATACGACACAATGGCAGGCCAGACATTCAGTTCCTAAGCCAAGCTAAAGTAGAAGGGAAAACGAATGTCCAAATGAAAAACCCTTCTGGCTGTCTCTATACTAGGGTATACACACACACACATGCATAAAGAACTTAGACAAAGAACAAAATATACACAAGAAAAGAAAAGATAAATCATACTCTACAATATAACAAAATAGTATGGACCATTGACTTTATTGGCATAATCAATCTATATCGTTCGTTAGTTAATACGACAAGGTTTGTGGTATCTAAATAGTCAACTAAGGAATCTATTCCAAAGTATGTCATAAAATAATTACGTTAACACGTCTAAGGCTTTAACAAAACATCCCAAAATAAATCGGAATTTTAACGATCAAATCAAGGACTTTCACAAGGCTCCATAATCACTTCACAAAATTAAGTATCTATGTACGTACTTTTATAGTTTAGCATTTTACATCCCTACCACAAACTCAAACACGATAGGCCATAGGTACCCTTTATTTACCTTACTTTTAATTTGTCCTGACCATTTATAGCTCTTAAATAGGCCTCAATTGTATGGCCTCCCGGCCAGTAATTTCTACGGCGATATCGTCCGATCCATAACTTCACACATATGATAAATATCGTAATTAAAATCAATGCACAATACATATATATATTTTACATTCCTTTACAAGTCCTTTTGGACTTTGTTATCACGCAGGCATAATGTCTCCTTTGAACTCATCTTTCGAATTGGTAATGACTTGAAAGGAAATATCGAGTCTTGGCCGATTGTGTTTGTTAAACAAAATATATTTATAAAATATGGTACTTTACCGAATTTCCAGTTTACCTCGACTTAACCACTCCTAGCTATTTTATAGACTTTCAGGATTGAAACAAAACCCTAGCTGGCACGATTGATTTTTAGGAAATCAAGAACAAGTAGAACAACACAATTAGATATCACTGTACAATTTCTCTCCAGCACCGTTCCTCGAGAGCTCTCTCGACCGAATCCCCTTTCTCTCCTCCTGCGATCTTCCCCACTCTCTTGTCTAGGAACCAACCCCTCCAGTGCTGTAGGCGGCTTTCTGAAATTTTAAAATTTTGCCGCGAATAAATCCGTTCATCCCATTTGCGGATGACATTCGTCGTCTCTGTGATTGGCTGTCAAGTATACTTTTGGGCGTAACCTCACCCTTAAACTCTCTGATGTTTGATTTTTTTTTATGTCACTATGCCTTGCGGTCATTTATCACGTCTCGTTTGACAAGAAGGAAGTCATTATTTGTTGCTATTCCACGAAAGATTGCATAAGGGCCTTTGTTTACACTTGTTCCTTAAGAGTTGAATATGTCTATTTATATTTTATTGCTTGCCCTTTTGGAAAGGGTCGAATTTCTGTGTCTAAATTGGCTTTTAAACTTTTTGTTAAAACTAAACTTTTGTCTTACTTGGAATTCTCAGGGCCACGGGTAACTTCTAAAACATGTGGACATGATCTTTTAAAATTTGATTCTGAGATTATTCTTTTATTTCTATCTATTTTTAAGAAAATATGCGGGACGATCTACGTGAACCACTCAGTACCCTAAAAGATATATTTTTTAATTTTTTGTTGTACTATTTTGTTGGCATAGTTTACATATTTATCCGTGCAAATTTACAGCTTTCTAGCATTGATAGTCTCTGAGCAAAGCCGCGGGCGGACAGACAGACAGACATGGCGAAACTATAAGGGTTCCGTTTTTGCCATTTTGACTCCGGAACCCTAAAACCAAGGTAATGTTAAAAGTTAAAGACAGGCAATTCAATCCCAATATCCGCAATCAATAGTACCACCTGCGTCTCACCCTTGTATATACCTACGCAGTGTCAGCCCCCAACCGTCGCTCAACAACCAACTACAGATAAAATCAAGTGCAAACAAGCTTCCACGCAGCGCGACAATAAAACAATCGCACTCAATTTTGAGAAGGCCCACGTACGCACACAACAGTTCGGGTAACACGTCCCATTTGCTTCGCCATTATATTTACAATTGTGCGAGAGCGTGTCGCCCTTGTCTGTAAACGCATCTAGGGTAGGGTTGCCATACGTCCCGGTACGCGGACATGTCCCGGTTTGAATCGTGCGGTCCCGATGTCCAGTTAAGAAAATTGTCCCAGTTTTAAAAGCATTCAGTGCGAGTGCAAAGGCCATACTGTCTAACGCAGAGATTCACGAAGTACCTAACTATCTCCGACAACAACAGTTTCTAAGTTTGGCACCAGCTCATCTGACATTATGTAGTTACTAGCTTTTGCCACCGGCTTCATCCGTGTGGAATTCAGTTATCGCGCGCTGTTTCCTCGGTAACTGTGCATTTTTCCAGGATATACCTTAAAGTAGCCCATGTCACTTTCTGGCCCATAAACTATCTCTATAATCACATCGATTCGTTGCTCCGTTTCGACGTGAAAGATGGACAAACATACAGGCACACAAACTTTCACATTTATAATATTAGTATGGATTACAGTGGCTATTGTGAGAATGCCTTTTTAGGGGCATTTATGGCTTATATTTATTTCTGGGTTAAACAAAATAGAAAAAAAATTGATCCAAATTCTTAATAGTAGAAAAGTACCTACGAATGGGCACAGAATACTTGTCGAGTAAGGATAAAGATATTAGTCGGTTGTTACTTTTTGTCATGGTTGTCTTGGTTTGGTGACTGACATTTATTATTGATGACTTGCTTTGCATAATTACTTATTTGTCTAATGAAAACTCATTTTTGGCTTCTATCTTAGCAGTATTACCTTGCTTTCGTTGGTCCCGGTTGACCTCCACATATTTATGGCAACCCTAAATAGGGACATAACACCATTCTCTTTAACGGCCAACACTAGCACGACTTGCCATTTTTCGACTGTCGAGTCATGCATCTCTACCCTACTAGGTTACTACGAAAGTGTCAGAGAATTCGTGGGTTGAGCGATGTCGGCCCACGCGAATGTTCTTAGAAGGCGTTTTCCATTTCAAGTGAATAATTGGCCCATTATTCGTGGTTTCTCACCGACGTCATAATAGAGACGTTCATGAAAACTTATTGTAATTAACTGAGCATCTTCAGTCGTTTATAAATGGAATTGGACACTTTATCGCCGTGTCGTACATTTTATCGCCGCATACACATGGTAAGCACTAGATTACCTACACAAATCCAGTATAAAACTATCTGTGACGACGAGTATTTTATATGTAGGTTCTGGAACATCAATAGGGCATATTAGGCAAAGCTCTGCGCAGGGGGCGACACTAGCGCAAACCCATGACAACGTCAGTTCTCTTTATATTTTGTCGCCATGACAGATCATGACCAAAGAGTATTAGTACCTATAGAAATCTGATATATTTATTAGTAACAAATTAACATGATATTTTACATCGATAGTAACGATAGAGCTATATTTCCAAAAATGTCATCATCATCATCATCATCAGCCCGAAGACGTCCACTGCTGGACAAAGGCCTCCCCTTTAGGGCCTGGACACATGTCGCCGGTACGGTGCCGTCTACGGTGTCACGGCGCGGCGCCGTCAAACGCTTGGTACGTACACGCTTGGTAGTTTTGACGGCGCCGCGCCGTGACACCGTAGACGGCACCGTACCGGCGACATGTGTCCAGGCCCTTAGAACTCCACAATGAACGACAACTCGCCACTTGCATCCACCGGTTTCCCGCTACTCTCACGATGTCGTCAGTCCACCTGGTGGGAGGCCTGCCAACGCTTCGTCTTCGGTTCGTGGTCGCCACTCGAGGACTTTTCTCCCCCAACGGTTATCTGTTCTTCGAGCGATGTGGCCTGCCCATTGCCAATTCAATTTACATATTTTTCCAGCTATGTCAGTGACTTTAGTTCTTCGACGAATTTCCGTATTCTGGATTCTATCGCGCAAAGAAACCAAAAATGTATTGTATTGTAAAGCTCTTTATTGTACCTACATAAAAACACGTAAAATAACAGAACACAAATAATAATGTAATGTAAAATAATAGCATTTAAGATACTCAAAAAACTGTTTGTTACGGTTTCGAGCTAGTGCTGCACTCTGACAAGACAAAATTTCAGTAATTCCCTATTTAAATTAAATTCGAAATTGAAAAAGAAACAGTCGAACAAAGAAACTCCTTTTTCGAAGTCCGTTCAAAATCACGAAACAACGCTATTAGGTATGAGGCCGTCGCTGTCCAATTGTTTTGATTTGACCTATGGCCTCTCAAGGAGAGGATCGTGGGTTCCAACTTAGGTTCACTAAATCTGACTTTTTCGTAATTCATATATGCGAAATTACATTTAAGATTTACCTCGAAATTACATTTGAAATTTACCACGAGAGCTTTAGGGTAAAGGTAAACATCGCGAATCTGCAGAAACCTGCGAAGCAATTTAGTTCTGTGAAGTGTCCAATCCGCATTGGGTCTGCGTGGGAACTACAGTCCAAGTTAGCTCATTTTGAGAGGAACCCTGGGCCCAGTGTGATGTAAAGGTACAGTTGGGGGAAGTTTATTGTTTATGATTGTTTATGAGACATCACGTGTACCTAGTTATTTATATAAGTTAATCAAACAATAAAGTTTAAAAAAGATGAGTGTGAAAGTGGGGGTAGTGAAGAATATCCGGCTAATAAAACGCATTGAAATCGGTTACTCCGTTTTAGAGTTACGATGCCATATATAGACAGATAGATAGATATTAGCGTCAAAATAACATCCCTCTTTTTGCGTCAGGGACTAAAAAAAATTTAATTCAAAACGATTTTTTATAAATAAGCGCATCGCTTAGTATGTGGAGCAATGACAGTAATACACAATAACGCAATATTGAAATTCCAATGTTTACTTTTAATTTACTGCCAATCGAAATCGAAACTACGTTCGCTTAGTAATGAGAGCGCTCTGCTTGATATACGAGCCGTCTAGGGAACATAAATACCGGGAAACATCAAGAATAATATCTGTCTAGACACCAACCGACAAAGGTCCGACCGTAATTTTACCAAAGCTCTGAAAATGTAAGGCATTGGGTGCACATCCATAGAGGCGCAGGATTTAAAAAAAATGAGCGGTTTATTATAAAGAAAATAAAGTTACAGTACTGCTTGAATATTTGGTTAATAATTGTCATTATTTAAGATTTTATAAAAATAACAAAACCATTTATGAACTAAAAGAATTTCCTTGCTCAACCGCGACCTTACGATAGCTAAGCTTATGCAAAATTTGCGTGTTCATGCAGCTCCTCCACCTCCACACTGTAAGAACACACACAAATCACACAAACCCATCTATCACCACCACCAACTACACTACACTGACGCGTTTGAACTCAACCAGAGCTCATCTTCAGAGTGACACAACCGTACACCATGCTACCAGTTGTTGTTGAGATCTAACAGATCACAGAGATTGAGATGAGCTCTAGTTGAGTTCGAAACGCGTCAGTGTAGTGTGGGGTGGTGATAGATGGGTTTGTGTGATTTGTGTGTGTTCTTACAGTGTGGAGGTGGAGGAACTGCATGAACACGCATATTTTGCATAAGCTTAGCTATCGTAAGGTCGCGGGTGAGCAAGGAAATTCTTTTAGTTCATTGATATGACCTCCGCAAAGTAACGCCTGATTCAATAAATTATTTAAAAGCATTTATTTCGGGCAATCAAAGCATCAATTGGCTCACAGAGGTACAATATATTTTTCAGATTTATGACGGTGGAAGCATTCTACACTTGCACTTTATAATTTTATCTTTAATTTTATACTGTAGTTTTTAAGTCTTATATTTGTAATTATTTTATTTTCAAAAAAATACTTTCTGCCAAGTTTCTTGCGGCGCATTCTTCTTGGCAACGATGGTGTTTCCGAAAGCGCTGGTAGTTTAAAAAAACCGACCAAGAGCGTGTCGGACACGCCAAAAATAGGGTTCCGTAGCCATTACGAAAAAATTAAGTAATATTTTTTAAGGATTTCGTATTTTAAACGGAATCTTCCAAGTTTAGGTATATTTTATACCTTAGGCTGCTTTCTCAAGCAAACTTAGCCGTTATAGTTTTCCTTGAAAGTTTGATATACTTACTACCATCCTGAATTTTTTTTAAATTTTTCCATCCATCGGTTTAGATTTTAGAGGGGCTCGCTCGATTTTATTGAAAATTTGCACTTTAAAGTTGAATATTTCGCAAAAAAAATCACTGAATCGAAAAATTGTATTAGCAAACCCCTAATGTTTTTGAAATACCTATCCAACGATAACACTATAGGGTAGGATGAGAAATTTTTCGAGATAAAAGGTATCATATTATTTATTCTGGACTTCTAAAATGCTGTATTTAATATTGTATAGCAATCAGTTCAGTAGTTAAGGCGTGAAAGTGAAACAAATAAACAAACTCACTTTTGCATTTATACGTTAGTAAGGATTTACTCGTAGACTATTTAGTCAAAACTTACACATCAGCTATGGTCTAATATTTTATACGCCTACCTAAATACGTAGGTGTATGTAGGTACCTTATGTTATAGGCACTTGTCCCACCGCCGACGATGAGCGAGAAGCGAGTAGAGCGAGTAACTAGAAACGAGTGGGCGAGCAGCGAGAAGCGAGTGTAGTTTTGTCGCTCGGCTGTAAGCGAGTGTTCGCGTGCGACGGGCGATTACTCGCTCCACTCGACTCGCTCGTGCGGGGCGGCCGCCAAGCTGACATCGCTGAGCGAGTATCTATAGCTCAGCGAGTTTTATAGCTCTTGTCGCTGCGACAAAAGATGTAAGAGCGAGCCGACAGTGTGAACAGCCAGCGATCAACTATTAATATATGTATCTCTTTTACTCACACAGGATCTTATATCTTTTGTTCGTTTCTTGAGCGAGAAAATACGATGGCAGCAAAGTAGATACGGACATCTACATTTTTTCAAAAATGCTTTTTGTACAAAAAATAACTTATTTCAACCATATCTATAAGTTTGTTAAAAAAATATTTCAAATTTCAAAATAATGAAGAATATTTGGCACGTAAAAGAAAACATCTACACTAGCTTTTGAAAAAACATCGCAGTAGAAACGGTCATTTGAATTTATCCGCTTTTACTTCGGAGCTTTGACAGGATGCTTGTGACGTCAATAAAGTCACATGCCACTTGTCCGTTTATACGTCATACTTTTTGCATATGTCTCAATCTACAAAGTTGTTATTTCTAATTTCTATGAGGAAATTATTTGTTTTTTTCTTAAAATATTTAAACAAATAGATATATTACTTAACATTGGTTTCATACACTTGTTTGTTTTTTTTATTTAGACTGCAAATGAATTAAAATTCTTAACCTAAGTAAGTACTTAAGTTTCTATTGCTTGCAGCTTACCACTTTTTGGAAACGACACGCCTGAACAGATTTTGTCTGATGATGACGAGCAATCTGTTTTTTTCCTAATATGTATATAAGTAGTAGGTAGAATATCGATTATACTATTCATCATCAGGCAATAGCAGTCCGGACATAGGCCTCCCCCATAGACCGCCATTGCGCCCTGTCTTCGGCTAGACACATCCAGCTTTTACCACCAGCCTTTCGCAGATTGTCCCTCTACCTGAACGGAGAGCGTCTTGGACTACGTTTGCCGAGACGCGGTCTCCACTCAATATCTTCAGCGGTGCCACTTCATGTTGTTAATTCTATGAACTATGTCGATGACCTTAGTTCTGTGTCGGATAGTCTCGTTGCGGATTTTATTCTTCAGAAAAACTCCGAGCATAGCTCGTTCCATAGCTGGCAGGGCCGCATTTCAGGACGCACTGGTTAAAAACTTTCGTTTTCAGACATTACGGTATAATTGACGAAAAAACTCGACATAATTTTCCGAATGCTGCCCAGCCCAGCTGAATCCTTCTCTTGGCCTCCTTCTCAAAGTTGTGTTCTACCTAAGGCTACTGTTACATTATGCTCGTTATTAGCATGCTAATAAGCATGCTAGTACCTGCTATACCTGTATGACACAGGAAAAGCATGCTTAATAGTAGCAAGCCGTGGTGGCCGAGTGGTTTGACCTATGGCCTCTCAAGCAGAGGATCGTGGGTTCAAACCCCGGCTCGCACCTCTGAGTTTTTCGGAATTCATGTGCGAAATTACATTTGAAATTTACCACGAGCTTTACGGTAAAGGAAAACATCGTGAGGAAACCTGCACAAACCTGCGAAGCGATTCAATGGTGTGTGGGAAGTTACCCAATCCGCACTGGGCCCGCGTGGGAACTACGGCCCAAGCTCTCTCATTCTGAGAGTAGGCCTGTGCGCTGAAGTGGGTCGTATATAGGCTGGGATTATTATTATTATAATAGAAGCACGTCCCTATGCACACATGCTAGTAAGTAGCATTTGCTGAATAGTAGCATGCTTTCGTGCTAGTAACTAGCATGTGTTGGTACCTTATTGCAAAATCAGGCCGAGGTATGTGTACTCCAAAACAACATCAAGAAGATTTCCACTAACGATGACTGGCCTCTGATTCATGTGGCCATTGATGACAATTTTGGTATTATCCACATTCATTATAGCATTATATTATTTATACTATTATTTGTTTTGGGATATATTTTGTACGTAATTTTATTACTTGTACCTACTGTTGATTTATTTAATTTATTAGTGTAAAACTATAAAAAATAACTTAGTTTTTGAGTACGTAAAAACAATTATGAGTAAACAAAAATAAAAAAAAAAATATTTTTAATTTAACACATATTTTGGGGGTTTTTAACGAAATAAATGAATTTATATGATAGACAGCGATGAGGTTGAGTGGTAGATAACTCATTTAATAATATGAATAAAATGATTAATGCAAAGTAAATAAAGACATCTACAAAATTTTATCAAAAAAAGGGTGAATACTCGTTGCATGTTGTTTACAGAATCTCTAAACACTTCTCTAAGTTTTACCGGAGATTCTTACCTTAGCTTATTCGTTTTTTATAACGGAAAAGGCGTTTGTTTCATTACAACGCATAAACGGATATCAGGCAGATGTCTTCCTCTACGTTTAAGCTCTTTCAAAGTAAAAAAAGACATCTACAATTTTTCATTAAAATAATGTTACAGAAATAAAATCTGTTGAACAATCACCAAAGAACATTATTTTAATGCATCATACAAAATTTCATGGTAATCAGTCCATTAATCTCAAAGTAGTCATTATTTTTTACTAAATACGCTCTCCTGTAAAATAGCTATTTTGTAGATGTCTTCTTTACTTTGCTGCCATCGAATAGTCGATAGCCAATCGTTTCCTCGCTGGCGGTGAGACAAGTGCCTTAGTGGCATCTTTCTTGTAATACGGTAGGTAATATTTCACGCACAAGGAGTCAGAATGACTTGACAAAAGAATACTTATTACAGTGTCGCAACAATGTGTGAGAAACGTAATGTATCTAACACAGATGTCGGCTTTTATATCAATCGGATTAAGGTCGATATCAGATATTTCGGAGAGGCCAAGGTGGTCAAAATATCGGCACAAGCACTCTATTATTAAGGTATTAATATGTCTACGCCGACGCTTTTCAACCTGTATGTGAACGGGCTCAACGAGGCACTCAGCAGTACACTAGGTACACGTGTCGGCTGCCACATAGATGGAGTCTGCGTTAACAACATCAGTTACGCAGACGATATGGTGCTGCTTAGTGCGTCGGTGTGCGGATTGCGTAGGTTGCTCGTAATCTGTGAAACCTATGCAGCCAGCCACGGCTTAAAATATAATATTCTGAAAAGCCAGTACATGGTCTTTGAGAGCGCAAGGATAGAAATGAGATTCCTCTCATTTGTCTCGATGGCACTCCTATCAACAGAGTGAACCAATTTAAATATCTACGTCATGTGCTTGCGACCGACCTCAAGGACGACCTGGATATTGAAAGGGAGCGAAGGGCTCTATCGGTTCGGGCAAATGTAACGTGAAGGTAACGTTGTTTCGAGCTTTTTAGGGTTCCGGAGCCAAAATGGCAAAAACGGAACCCTTATAGTTTCGCCATGTCTGTCTGTCTGTCTTTTTGTCTGTCTGTCTGTCTGTCCGTCCGCGGCACCTCCCCCTGTCTTCCTGCTGTCTTTTTGTAGCTGTGTGTGTTAATCATTGACTTTAACTCTCGTGGCACTATATATACAAGAATTCGTCATCCATATACGGCCTTTTTCCTGTAGGTATGGAAAGCTTTTAAGGAAATTACTCGACAAGGCATTTAAGTAACGTTTTTACTTACTTGACTAGTTTTGCCGTAAAAATATGTTGTTAAACGTTTTGGTGAAAAGTTATACTTAGTATAATGGGATCTAAGAGAGCAACTAGATAACATTTTTTGTATCTTTACATACTATAAAATAACATAAAGTGGCTTTGGTAGCATGCGTGGGTCAACTTTTTCTTGTCACTCATTACTATAGTACAGTGGTTCCCAACCTTGTCTTGACCAGGGACCACTTTGATTTCTTTGTTGTTGGCAGGGACCACTATTTACAAGATAAATAAAGTGAATCAATCCGAAAATAAACTTTAATCAATGGGCCGCGAAATTTGAAAGCGTTTGTGCGGGCAATATTTTGGTTCCTGCGGACCACTGGTTGGGAACCATTGCTATAGTACGTTCTCCTTTAACCCGTAAGTTAATAGGATTAAAATTTGCCAAAAATGCATTTTTGTGGTAGTTTTAAGCTCCTTCTATAATTGGTCATCTAATACATATGTTAGTATAATGTGACACAACATTTCTTTTATTAAACTGTACTACTATTGACCCATTTAACAACAAGAAACAGTTGATCCATCCGCCAATAAAATCTTGAATCACATAGCAAAATAACCCAACCAACTTAGAAAAATTGTAAACCACCCGGCATTGTTATTTCTAAGTTCAATATCTCAAAAACAGCTGAACCGTTTATTATCAATAAGAATCACCGCAAGGAAATTCGCTTTCACATAAAAAAACTGCACTTAAATTGGTCCATTCGTTTGAGAGCTACAATACAAGAAACAGACAGATAGACAGACATTGGCGTGAAACTTATCAATCTTATCATCATCATCATCATCAGCCAGAAGACGTCCACTGCTGGACGAAGGCCTCCCCCTTAGACCGCCACAGTGAACGACAACTCGCCACTTGCATCCACCGGTTACCCGCAATTCTCACGATGTCCTCAGTCCACAAAGTGAGAGGCCTGCCAACGCTTCGTCGTCGTCGTCGCTTCGTGAAACTTATAACACCTCTCTTTTTGCGTCTAATAAATCACACCCAGCACAATCCGCTTAATAATAGTCTGAACAAGAAACTATCGCGAGACTCACTCATATTAAATGATATTGTAATGGATATCTCACGTCTTAAGTCGAATTTAGCTCGACATGTTTCGGGCTAATTCGTGGCCCTTCTTCCTAGAAGCAACGCAACTCGGCGGCTGCCGCAACACGCGCACTGCGCGCCACCGCTCTGCTCGCGCGACTACCTGACGAAACCTGATTAACCGATTTTTAACTCGATTTAAGACGTGAGTTATCCGTTACAATATCATTTAGTAATAGTCTGTTAAACAAACTATTTTCGGAGATCAAATCATCCACTCAAGCCACTTAGTTTCACATTATCTCTTTTTAGGGTTCCGGAGCCAAAATGGCAAAAACGGAACCCTTATAGTTTCGCCATGTCTGTCTGTCTGTCTGTCTGTCTGAGATGTCTGTCTGTCTGTCCGTCCGTCCGCGGCTTTGCTCAGGGACTATCAATGCTAGAAAGCTGTAATTTTGCACGGATACATATGTAAACTATGCCGACAAAATGGTATAACAAAAAATTTAAAAAAAATTTTTTTAGGGTACCTCCCATAGACGTAAAGTGGGGGTGATTTTTTTTTCTCAACCAACCCTAAAGTGTGGGGTATCGTTAGATAGGTCTTTTAAAACCATTACGCGTTTGCTAAGACGATTTTTTCGATTAAGTTATTTGTTTATGAAAAATTTAACTTTAAAATGCAAATTTTCATTAAAGTCGAGCGTCCCCAAAAAAAATTTAAAAAAAAATTCAGGATGGTAGTAAGCATATCAAACTTTCAAGGAAAACTATAACGGCTAAGTTTGCTTGAGAATTATTAGTGGTTTATGAGTAAATAGCAGCCTAAGGTATAAAATATACCTAAACTTGAAATATTCCGTATAAAATACGAAATCATCAGAAAAATATTACTTAATTTTTTCGTAATGGCTACGGAACCCTATTTTGGGCGTATCCGACACGCTCTTGGCCGGTTTTAAAAGGAAGTTTCCTAACTGAGCTCAAAATAAAGCAACGTTCACCTCGCCATCCACACATCGTTAGTAACAATGTGCTAAACCAAAAACTGCTCACAGACCAACTTCCGCAACAACTGGCTGTTTTCTATTTCCGCTGCCTCAATTTGAAATGTAAAGGACGCTGGCAACGCTGCTCTTCTTTGCATGCATAAAATAAAATACAGCTGTAAATTCTGAACCAACTCGAAGCTTTTAGCCAATAGCTATATAGTCTGAGATCCTTTATTCTTTCAATTAGAGTTTTTTTGTTGGGTGAAGTTCGGTGAAGATGATATAAAAAAAAATTTTTTTTTCAGTGACTATCCAGTGGTTACATTAGGTACCTAAATTTGTTATGAGATATGGACCGTGATTACCT
The DNA here is from genome assembly GCF_025370935.1 of Choristoneura fumiferana. Taxonomy (NCBI): domain Eukaryota; kingdom Metazoa; phylum Arthropoda; class Insecta; order Lepidoptera; family Tortricidae; genus Choristoneura; species Choristoneura fumiferana. Next base: position 3,532,569 of record NC_133481.1, read on the forward strand.
ATATTGAGTTCCCGATATTAATGTAATTTTTTATGTGTTAAAAATTTCACGAACAATATCACAAAAGTCTCTCTTTTTTTTAGGTGCCTTTCAATGTTCACACAAACTTATAGCATAATTTCATTTCTCTACGTTCATAAATCATAATAATAATTTATCATAAAAACGGATTTCATATTTTTACCGACCATAAGCTTTAAATCAGACGTTTTCAACCGGTGTGCCGCGATTGCCGCGAAATGTATGCTGCATTAAAATCATGAAAAGGTAGCTATTTTAATTAGAAAATAGTACGAAAACAACTAACGCGTGACGTGTGCGGTTCGCTTTCTCAGGTTGTTATGGTAACCGAGCGGATGGAATGGCTGGGCGGGTGGAATGTGGAATCCTCTATGCACCAGTCCGACTCGCACTTGGCTATTTTTGCTGGTGTGCCATGAAACTTTGATGAGCCGTTAAAACCAAAAGGTTGAAACCCCAGCTTTATATGATATAACTTTCATTAGTTATAACAACAATACAAGGCTATTTCACCCGTATTTGTGATCTATTAGTGAAGGCAGATTGGTGATTGAATAATGGTTTATTACACTTGAGCTGAGTTAGGCTGACCGGCCATCAGTAAAACCTGTATGGAATAATTTTATTTTGAATATTGGTTATTCAGTATAATGAATAAAATGTATACCTAACAACATTTTTAATAATGATTATGCTGCCAAATGTAGAATAAGATTTGATTTGTGCGAGTGAGCGAAGCGAGAGTTCAGAAAGCTAAGGCGGGAGCGAAGCGGAGCGTAGCTATCTGAACGCAGAGAAATTAAAAGTGATTAAAAAAGTCGTAATTTAGAATCGATTTTCACTAAATTTGTTAAATCAAAAAAAAAACAGGTAAGCATGAAATAATAATTTTAAACAGGGCCGGAATTTCCTAGTAAGTGAATATACACCTGTGTCAGGAAATCCCGCTCTTCCACAATAGCAATAAGGTATTCAATAAATATTACCCGAAATAGACGTAAATAACATGCATATATTAGTTACATTTAATTTACATTTTTTTGATATTTTTCTTTAATTATTTATATTTAATCTATATTCTATTTTATACTTATTCTATATTCTTATTTATTTACTATAATAAATATGATGTAACACAAACTTACTTAAATTTTTCAATTTCCTGAACCTAAAGGTTATCTGGAGATTGCTCTTTAGCGATAAGACTGCCTATTGTTTAGCTCTACTTTTAATATCTATTGATTTTGTGTATTTTACTGTTATCGATAAATAAGATCGGAAGTCGACATACGAGAATTCAATAGGACAGCTCAGAATTTCCGCAAAAATTCAGATCTCTGGAGGGGATCCTGTACTACTACTTAAACTCCGAGAGCGATTTCTTAGTTCGTTTTGTGAATATGACAGAGTTTGCTCTTCTTACTAGGGAACGCCAAGGGAAATGTGTGCTAGGTAGGTAATTGGTTATTATTTCCCTAAAGAAACGTATAGTAAAAGTATATTCAGCGTTTATAAAAGAGATACATTATTTATTGACTAGATGTTGCCCGCGACTTACTTTGCGAAGAATTCGTTTAGTTATATCCTACGGGTAGTTACATACTATGCAATTTTCCGAGAGTTCCAATTTCCAAAGAGTCTTCATAAATAATTCTCACTAGTGAGTAATTTCGAAATATTTATATCTTCCCTTACAGTAAAGAAATCTTTTATACATAAACTTCAGAATATACTAAAGATTAAGATAGGTCGAAGGAATAATTTTAAGGTGTGACCACACCACCTTTCATCCGCGTTCATTACTAACGAACTGTAAGATGGATTGATAAGAAGCTGAATAGGCTAAATTCTGAGGAAGGCTAAGATACCCCGTACGGCGAACGTAAGTACAGTCAGCATCAAAAGAAAGAAAAGAACAGATACGGATACTGATAATTCAAATTACATCACATCACTTATGTATTTGGAAAACCCCCGACATTGTCACATCAAAGTTCAATATCTCAAAAACGGCTGAACCGATTTGATAAAACATGTCTAAGAACCATCGCTAGAAAACCTGCTTTCAAATAAAAAAAACGCATTTAAATCGGTCCACCCGTTTAAGAGCTACGGTGCCACAGACAGACATACAAACAGACACACTGAGCGGTCAAACTTATAACAACGCCTCTTTTTTCATCGGGGGTTAAAAACAATTTATATCACAAATCATAACTAGTCATTAAATAAATTCAGATTGTTATACTTATTATATTATTATATACCAAAATCATCAATACTACACTCAACGGTGAACCAGACTCAATAGTCAACCAAAATATATATACAATTGGTACAAATACTCTTTATAGTCAAAATACCACAAACGGGACTTGTCACCCTAACACACAATGCAAGCAATCACAGATTACTAATATGTAGCTAGCTACAGATAGGACAGTCAATTTTTTTTTTTTTTTTTTTTTTTTTATTTGAAACGGGCAACGTACAAATTTGTCACATTAGCCCATAGGGCAAAACATTAACTAACCAGAAAAAAATTACATCTCACAATTGATAATAACTAATTCCTTGTCACATCAGCCAACCTGAAAAGCATTAACGCCATATCTGAGGCCGGCTGAGCTAAAATACCTACAAACATACCCGTGTCATACTTGCTCAGGTTGGCTGCTGCAACCAATGCCTCCCTCGCAGCACGATTCCGAACACATTCCACCAATAAATGTTGGACATCTTCTGTCGTACCGCATAATTCACAATTTGGTGAATCACTTTTTTTCATCAGATGTAAAAACTTATTAAGAGGAACATGTCCGGTTCGCAGTCTGTGTGCTGTTACACAGTCAATTATTGTTGTTTCGTATTATTGACGTTGTAGCGCTGTTAAATTTTACAATCTGTGGTACTTGTTTGACAGTCGTAGGGCTTTCCACAGGTCGATATAATCATTATCGATAGTCTCCAGTCAATGCTAGTGATGCGCTCTACGATAAATGGGAGTTACGGATGTCTTGTACTAATTAATTTTTATTCATACTCGTATAAGTTATGAAATAAAACGACAAGTGTTTTTAATCATTTATTCATTAAAGGGTCTCTTTCCATTAAATTTATATTTGAATAAAATTTTGAATATGGAACTATTATTGCAAAGGTTAGAAAAACTTTCCCTTAGACGAGAGTGGTACACCATGAACCATTTCCTTTTCCGTGAACAGGCAAGGATACGAATATCGAATCCGCGCACCTATTCGATTGAACTGAGTATGGTCAAAATGTCTTTCACATACGCGTTTCATAACAGTTGACTCTTGGTTAAAGCCAGCAAATAAGGGCTAGTCGGTACTAGCAACGACATCCAAAGATTATGTAAATAGTCGTTTTTGGGCATTCAAAATAGTTTGTGAGTGGCACTTGTCGAATTACAATCAACAACACAACACTTGAATTTTGCCATATTTTAAGTCAGTAGAATATCACTCGCACTAAACACTACCGCAAGTAGAGTATTGTATTGTTAAACAGAGGAGGATGGCTACTCATGGAACTACAACTCGACCAAAACGGGAGGAGAACGCAAGAGAATACCCGCACTCAACTCAATGTTTAAAACACAATGACGGGTAAGGACATGACAGCAAAGAAATGGCGGCGGTCCACAGATTGTAATAATATCATACAAATGGCAGCGCTACAACGTCGATGAATGAAACTAAACTGTCAGGCCCCGACAAGCAATCAGTCACAAATTTTTTAAAAGTTAAAAAGGCCATGGAAATGTTGGCACAAGTCGTATACAGCCAAATCTAATGGGCGGTATCAGATATTTTGTTGGAACTTCAGACTTTTTTTATTAGGTCTGAAACAGCTTGAGGTGTTTTCGACGGAAAAATACACCTGCAGTTTATTTTTAATGAAAAAAGGCAGGAAAGCATAAGAAAATAATTGGAATAAAATTGAATGTTATGATATATTTTGAGAAAAAGTTTAGCCTATTTCAGAATTATTTATCATTTTGAGAAAGCTTTATATTAGTCTCGGCTGGAATAGCAATTGCTGGCTTCGTATTAGTTAAACGGACTCGCAAGCTCGTCCGTTTAATATTCATACTCAACCAGCAATTGGCTACTTCCAGGCCACGACAATAATCTACTATTATATGTAGAACACCAGAAACCAGTAGAGAAAGTAAGATTAAATTTACCTACACTAAACTAAAAGCATCGCATTCCATTATTCTGAATATGACGTGATTTTCCACTAAACTCCTAAAATTAAACATTAGTTCTATTAATATTCTGTGATTAAACGTCAACCGATGGTCTTTATGGGCCAGAAACACAGAACCCGTTTTACAGCGCAATAAAAAAAGCCAGATGTACGCAACTTAAATTTCCGAACACATCAAATTAAGTACAGTTTCATAAGACTGTAAAATGATTGCGTTAGTTGCGATATTTTGCCGCGGCGTACCAAGACGACCATTTCTGTAAACTGTAATACATTGCGCGCGTTCACAATAAAAGGCTTAAGCCGGGGTTATATTAGAGCCACGCCGCGTGTCGCAACGCTGCCTGACTCAACGGGCTGTGATTATACTACAGTATCGTGTCGCCGCGCGTGCTGATTAATTTGTATGAATGCGCGTAGCCACGTGGTGATTATACTAGCGCGGAGCGAGCCAACGCGTCACTTCCCCCATCACCTAGCCCACGCCGATCGAAATCGAGCGGTCTGCGTGGCGTCAGCTCGCTCGGCGACACGCGGGGCTGTGCTAATGTAACCACGTTCATACAAAATGTATGTAACCGATTGCAATCCCACGCGTTGCGACACGCGGCGTGGCTCTAATATAACCCCGGCTTTACGGTTAGAAATATTGACTTTGCAATGAACAGAGAACTGCTCGCCGCGTCGGCGGTCGTGAATAATCGTGGTAGGAGAGTTGCAACGGGCGCTACTCGTAAATCGCGAGATACATAAACCTTCGGGAATGGTTTATGGCACGCTAGAAAGATGCGAGTTTTTTCACGGAGCCACCATTTCACTTGATTGCACATTATATTTCATAGTCTTGCCGCTTTCGGATTGCTTAACCAATTTTTATTTTATCTGAGTAATTGCTAATTATAAATGCCGAAGTTTGTTTTATCACGCGATGTTGTCGTGTTGGAGTTTGGAATGGATTGAGCGCCGGCGAACAAAGGTATTATGATTATTAGTTGAATGCGTATTTAGGGCGCCGTATCTCAAAACGAAAACAAGAATTTGGGATCACCTCGTTGTCTGACTGATGTGGATAGCCAAGTGGTTAGAGAATCTGACTACGATGCTTGAGATCCCGGGTTCTATCCCCGATCGGGGCAGATATTAGTATGAATTCTACAAATGTTTGGTCTCGGGTCTTTGACGTTTAATATGTATTTATATATAAATTTGTTTATCCGTTGCCTTGTATCCATAATACAATCTTTGCTTGGTATAAGTAGGACTAGGTCAATTAGTGTCAATTGTCCCATGATACTTTATTTTATTTATTTTAAGTAGGGCCTCATAGTACAAGCATGTACCTACAGGCTAAAGAGTCAGAAAATTACAGATACAGAGAATTAATAATAATAATAAATTTCGTTTATTAACTCCATCCACCACAGGATATACAGTTTATACAGTAACAAGTAATGATTGAAAGATATGCATAGGTACAAAAATTGTGCGGTGGAGACTGGTGCCTGAACTAGGGGAAACCTGTATGTCAGGTCACCAGATCTCCAACCCTCAGACAATTGTAACAACAGAAGATACAAACTTATACTTCACTTACCTACTTACTTTTTGTACTATTTTCACCGAACTATTAGTAAAGTCCATTTTCATTCAAATTAGGAAAAAAACCTATTTTCTACATTATATTTTCCCTAAAATTTCTCTGATTCAGCTAAAACCGAACATATTAAACTGTATACTTTGAAATATGTCTCGTAAACCATGCAAGTTTCGCAAGTAGCCATGCACGTATGGATATTCAATAACGAAACTTAATAACCCCGCAAATGAAATAGGTAGTATATTACCGGGCGGGTGATTATTCACTGTGGACAACGTTTGATATATTATCGTCCGGGCATGTTAGATGGTCTCCCTACAGGCTTTAATAATTAAATAGACCCGACCAAACGACGAACCGCTCAGACAAGCTAATGTATATTAAGGCATTTATTTACACTAGTTTCATTGTTCGTATTACCTAGCGGCCGTGGTGGCCTAGTGGTTTGACCTATCGCCTCTCAATCAGAAGTACGTGGGTTCAATACCCGGCACCTCTGAGTTTTTCGAAATTCGTGAGGAAACCTACACACACCTGTGAAGTAATTCAATGGTATGTGTGAAGTTCGCACTGGGCCCGCGTGGGAAGTACGGCCCAAGCCCTCTCATTCTGAGAGGAGGCCTATAGCTGTGCCCAGCAGTGGGACGTAAATCGTCTGGTATGATGATGATTTATAATGATGATGATGATGAGTAAAACATGGAATAGAGTTCCACAGCTACGAGTATATTCAGAAGAAAGTTGAAGTAGTATATAACTTAGGTACGTTTCTTTTTCATACAGCATACCATGTAAATCTTCTGTGGCCCGGCGGAAGACCAGTGCTGGTTTTCAACCAGCGATATGCTGAGCCGGGACCTTTTTATAGCGGCAACATTTCTTATTGTTATTTTTACTAATTATGTGTCATTGCTTTTATAAATAAATTATTTTCTTTCTTTCTAAATAGGTCTCATAGTGATGAGATTTCATCGTCATACCATAATGATGACTGAAGAAAATAAAGGCCAGTTGAATTCTATCGGTAAAATGAAATCAAAAATACGATTGCGTTTTTATGTCGATACATTTAATTGAACGAAAAGTATTTTGGTATCGCGTTACGTTGTATTAATAAAACCATTTTTTAGACAGGGAATGTCATAAAGAATCATAATATTTTTTGTGTTTTCGTTTTACCAACGAAATTCACGGACCTCTATTTTCTTTTGGGTAGTTTATTTGGCAAAGGTCTTGGTGATTTGAGTCAATTTTATTGCGGCTTAAATCTAGCTCGGGTTTAGGATTTCATTTATCTTCTTTTGTTTTTTTTTACTTTAGGTAAAATAATATGGATTCCAGACAGAGAATTCCAATCGGTCTAACAATGGAGCCAAAAAGCGTCAACAAAGTACTGGCGTCTTTAAACTCTCTGCCATCTCTCTCAAATCCCAGCAGACGGAAAGCTATGTTATATTAAAAATGCGAAAATTTTGGATGTTTAGATGTTTAAATGCTAAAATGGCTTGACGGATTTGGACTAAATGAGACACAAGTATATTATTATCTGGTTAGCGATAAACGAATTCTTCCAAAACATGTGACTGACAGAAGTACAAGCAAGCTGTTCAGTTCTACCAATATTATTCGTTTAACGTTCTCGCACGTCTCTATTCATAGTCCCAGTTGGACCGTTAGATGAACATAATGGCCTGCATAGAGTTTCTTGTAACTATAATATACTAGTATCCAAAGCTGACCTATGTCGATGACATCATTGTTCTCACTGCATACCTTAGCATTCTGACTGTTACAAAATATTGCCTTTAAATCCTGCTATCTGTATTAGATTCTCCTCTGTAAGAGTTTTGATAACAATTATAACTACAGTGCCACAACATTAAGTTGTAGCAGCATGCTTCTTATTATATTTCACTTTCTCCTTTTATATTAGCATTGGTAACTGTCTGCAATTTGCTTCCGATTAAAAAAGTTGTCAGTGTATCGTCCATAACATTGTTATTTGTTTTAGGTTTCCTGTCTGTTCCTCCCCCAAAAGCAAAATTATAGGTACAGTGGTGGTCATGTAATTAAGAACGATTTGAAGTTCCAGATTATTTTTAACTAAATCATGTCATGTGTAGTCGTGGTTCCTTCTTAGAAGTAACTAGTTACGTTATGAAATAGCCTCATGTATAGAGCAAACGGGATTAAGAATAAAGAATAAAATTGCTGACAATTTTTTACAAATTTTGTTTTTATTCTCTTTAGTAACAAATTAAAATAGTAATGAAGCTGGACAAATAATTAAGAACGATTTATTGAACTGCTCGAAAGTTTTTTTATTTGAAACTTAGATTAACTAAATCACACTAACGTGAAGTTTGTACACAAAAAAAAGCAATTTAATACATTTTAACTAAAATTAATAGTTAGTAGCATGTCCACGGCTTTTTATTACTGCCTTACACCGGCGAGGCACTGAATCTATCAATTTTTGACATTTCGCAAGAGAGATAGAGTTCCATTCTTCTAAGAACACATCATACAGTTCTCTTAAATTGCCACACTGTCGATTTGAAACCTTTTTCTTGACTTCGCACCAAAGATGCTCTATTGGGTTAAGATCGGGGCTGTTGGCTGGCCAATCTAAGACAGAAACTGATTGCGATGTGAGGAATTCCTTAACGGTACGTGCAGTATGCTTGGGATCATTGTCATGCTGGAATGTCCAAATAACCGGAAGCACGCCTTCAGCATATGGTAACATTGTTTCTTCCAGTATGTTTTTGTATTGAAATTGATCCATGTTTCCTTCTATCAGCCTAACAGGTCCAACACCATGTCCAGAAAACATCCCCAAATTTTCACATTTCCTCCACCATGCTTTAAAGTCACTTTTGTGTACTTTGGGTCGAATGCTTTATTTGAAGGCCATCTTACATATCGTTTGCCATCAGAACATACCCTATTTATTTTTGTCTCGTCAGAAAAAAGAACGTTTTTCCACTGTCTGACTGTCCACTTTTCATATCTTCTTGCAAATGCAAGCCGGGCTTGCCTATGACACCGTTTCAACATAGGCACCTTCCTTGCTATCCTTCCGTGCAACTTTTCTTCTACCAAACGCCTTCGAATAATGCGTGCCGAGATTGCTGAAGGGTTGTTTTCGCCAAAATATTTTTTTCTTAACTCATTAGACGGTATTAGATCCTTTAAAAGGATTTTGTTTTGCCAAACGAACGATATTTCGATCATCTCGACGAGATGACTTTCTTTGTCTAGGTACACGCGGAAGATTTGAAGTAGTTTGATACGTGGCAAAATGCTTTATGGCGTGGAAAACCATAGTTTTTGAACATTGCAGATGATCGGCTATGTGTTTATACGACCAATTCTTGTCGCGAAGTTTTAGTATTACTTCTCTTGTAGATTTATCACAACTTTTATTTTTCCCCATTGTTTTTATATGAAGCAATCGCCTTTAAGACTTTTACGGCACTAAATGGCGCCAAAATTATTCGAATAATAACCTAAAACCCAAAGCGGCCGTCCGTTCTCTATATAAATTTGAATAAAAAATAAACTATTCAGCGTTCTTAATTATATGACCAGCCAGTAAGTAGTAATACTAGAATTAGATGTAATGTATAAAGTTTATATATTTATTTTTTAGCCAATTATATGTATAAATAAATTTACCGCTAGTACGGAAAAGTTTTACGATACCGAGAGAAGTACAAAAATATACATGCAGTTAGTAACACTTGTCAGTTTGAAAAATCTTCTCTATAAAAATCGTTCTTAATTATATGACCACAACTGTATAAACCGAACAGACATCTCGTGTTTGTGACGTCTTTACATCGACATTGGCAAAATACATCTTGTTAAGACAGCAAGGGTGAAAGCCATAAAAATCCCTTTAAAAAATTTAAACAATATTGTTTAAGTCGTTAATTAGTACTGTCAAAGGCCCCAAATCATAATAAGAAACGGTTTCCTGTTAGCGTTTCTTATTTGATCGCAAGGACGCTCCACCGAAGCAATTCCTGGAGAACGTGACAAAAGTCATAAAAGGGACAACATTCCCTGTGATGAGATAGGTGGGGGACGCAAGAAGGGAGGGTCTGCAGTTAGATACTTGATGAATATATGATACTCGAACGGGACAGCTCTAAACTCATAGAAACAACTTAAATTGAATTTGGCCGAAGCCAGAGGAGCATGAGGAATCTATATTTTATTTACATGTCGTTCTGTTTTATTGGATCTGAAAAGGTATGGCTGTGCAAAATATAATAAATATACCTTCGGCGAAGCCTTTACTTGTTCTTGGAAAGTTTCAATCCCCGTTTCACTTTTATAGGGGTTGGGGTTGAGTTATATTACACTTAAATAAGCGCCCACGAGATGTGTCTTTTGAGGAGCTTCTGCAGTTAAGTGTACGCAGGGCATATTTCAGCATGCTTAATTAAATTCATGATGTTTCATATGATAGATATCTGTAATTCAATTCAATTCAATTTAGAAAATGTTTTTTTCTCTTGTTGGTTAGTAATAATGAAGCTTATTTTAAAATGTTACTAATAAGAAAAAACCGAAAACAAAAAACCGAAATTAACAGTTAACCCGTTGCCAAATTTCAATATTTATAGCTGGTTCCAGTGCTTTTGATACACGCCCTAATGCCGTACTGCCTAACGTTTCTGACATTCGGGACCGCAATCAAATGACAGATTTCCCACACAGAAACTGTCATTTGATAGCGATCGCGAGCGTCAGAAATGTTAGACAGTACATCCTCTGGACCCTATCTCCAACGGTATTCAAGACGCTGTTAGTGCTGCCGCTCACTCTGCTTACCACAGCAAAGACGTCACTGTATTGTCAACTAGGTAAACAAAGGTAGTATCACAAATAACTGTCACATAATATACACAACGCCACTCAAGCAGAGGATCGTGGGTTCAAACCCCGGCTTGCACCTCTGAGTTGTTCGAAATTCATGTGCAGAATTACATTCGAAATTTACCACGAGCTTTGCGGTGAAGGAAAACATCGTGAGGAAACCTGCACAACCCTGCGAAGAAATTCAATGGGGCCCGCGTGGGAACTATAGACCAAGCGCTCTTGTTCTGAGAGGAGGCCTGTGCCCAGCAGTGGGACGTATATAGGCTGGGATGATGATGATAATGAATATACACAAAAAAATATTAGAGAGTAATGAAAGGGACTACAAGAATTGTATTTTTCTTTATATAGTGCAGATGACCCTACAATATCAAAGAAAAGATAGAAACATGCTCTCCAAATCTATGAAGAGAAGATAACCCCCCACAAAGGCCGTAACCACACCAGGGGGTAACATTTCTCTACATATAGAGATGACTCTACAATACCAATGAAAAGATAGGAATATCCTTCCCAATTTTTTTTACTGACACCGTTTCATTTACAGCTGCGGAAAAGAGGCATAGAGGCAAATTAAATACCATGAGACACTTGACACCAATTGACCTAATCCCAAACTAAGCAAAACTTGTACTATGGACACTAGGCAACGGATAAACATACTTATATAGATAAATATATACTTAAATACAAATTGAACATCCAAGACCAAGTTCTCGAACAAACATTCGTATTATTCATACAAATATCTGCCCCAGCCGGGAATCGAACCCGGGACCTCAGGTTTCGTAGTCAGGTTCTCTAGCCACTTGGCCATCCGGTCGTCAAATCGTATGCCTACCAAATGTGTATTTTGTCTGACGCCGTTCCAGTTACACACTAAATTCATTTTTCAATATAATACTGTTTATGACTACAGCGTTTTATTAAATAGCAGTTTAGTGGAGAAGTATAGAGGTCAACGATTTCGTCAAGCGCTTTCACCATTATCCTGTAATATTCAGGATAATGTAATCTAGTTAAGGAAGCCTACAGTCGGCGTCGTGGAAAAAGGCACACAAAATTATACAAACTACCCTATACAAGGGACCTCGGGCGGTGCAGAGGTTTTGCTCAGAATAAACAAAAAATAACCTAGCTACTTTTCCTCCGATAACACTTGGGCGTGTAGCTATGTATGTGACTGTCGAGTGCTTAAACGATGACTGTTAAACCACATCATCATCATCATAATATCAGCCGTAAGACGTCCACTTTTAGACCCATGACCCGACTTCCAGCTTCAGTTCAGTTGGAAGCGGTCTTCATCCACCACAGCTTTAACCAGGTCATCCATCCATCTCGTTGGTGGAACGTCCAACGCTGCACTTGGTGATCCGCGGTCTCCATTCGAAAACTTTTCGGTCTTAACGGCCCGGGATTCTGGCTTTCAGCCGAAAATATTTTTCCTAAATAAATGTTCATTTCCCAACAGTTTTATGTACTTAGTATAAACATACAACATAAAACATACGGTCTACCGATTTTAATTCGATATTGGTGTGACGCCTCAGCAGGGCTACTACGAAACTCGAAACTCGAAGTTGGTGTCGTACCCTCTCGCTCTCATATTAAATAGTATAAGTGTCAGAGAGACCGCACGACACGAACTTCGCTGGTAAGCGTCAGCGGGACGGCAACATACGAAGTTCGAATTTTGCACTTCGTAGTACAGGCTCAGAAGGGCTACTACGAAACTCGAAACTCGAAGTTTGTATCGTGCGCTCCCTCTGATACTTATATTATTAAACACGAGAGTGTGAGGGATGGTACGATACGAACTTCGAGTTTCGAGTTTCGCAGTGGCCCCTCTGATGCGTGAGCGTTATCATTCATATCACACGGAGATTTGTGGGTGATTTGAAGTGTAGTGAGTGCACAACGATTTTACCGCGGTCCAAATCCTGCTCGAAAAATCGGAAAATATTTTACATTGTTTGTTTATTTCCTCATCATGTCTAAACCGCTAAACCGAGTTAGATGAAATTCGATATAAAGGTAGTTTGAGTCCCAGGGAAGAACATACGATAGTTTTATCCCGGAAAATTGAATAGCTCTTGCCAGATAGATAAACGAATTCAACGCAGACGAAGTGGCGGGCAACAGGCTAGTTGATTATAATTAAAAACAAATAATAATATAAGTTTCTTGAGCCAGGCTTTATCGCAATACTTTGCGACCCTCCAATACACGTTTGCGCCAATCAGTGCGCTTTTCCGCTCAAGGCACTTGCTGACAAGATACAGAAACGACACCAAGGTGGTTCTGCGCCAACCTTCCGCAAACTTCTCTTGTCAAGCCTTGGACGAACACTATGTAGCTCTTGCATCGATCAGCCACTAAAGACGTTGTGCTCAAGCACGCCAAAATTCGTCTGGAATAGATGCGTAGGCCTGATTAATGATTGAATCTTATTGAATGTGGGCTATCGCGTATGAATTCGCCGCTAAAGGCGCTAGTGTAGCGTGAGGTCTCCGAAATGTCAAATCTCATAGTTTTTGGGTGAGCTACGCGGGTTTATTTATAATTAGAATAATTTTGTGAATATTTTGCATTATCTGAAATTAATTATGGCAATTATGCGATAAGGGGCAAGGAATGTCTATGTTTTGAGACAGTTTTGTCTTTCGAAAACTTTTCTCCTGCCTTTTTTCCGAACAAAACGGGACTACGCAAGACTGTGGTTGCTCGATATTTTTATGGTACGGTTTTAAGATGTATTAAATATGATTTTAATCTAAACTTTGTTTCACGCCCGTAATAACAGCCTTTGAAAGCCACACTTAAAAACCTCACGCAACAGTGGCGCCATCAGACAAAAAACGATAGCCCTCATTAATTGTTATTCCCTTGTTCCCAGCGCGTGGGCACACAGAAGTCCGCGTGGAGCTGCAGATGGAGCGCTGGGCGGTCCGCGGCGGCGCCGTGCGCCTGCGCTGCGTGCACGACGTGCCGCCCCACCTGCTCGACAAGGTGGTCTTCCTGCGGCACGGCACCAAGATCTTCCAGTACATCAGAGATAGGAAGCCGCCTTACAGAAACTTTACTACGCCCGGGGCTGTGCTCAATGTTAGTAAAACCTTTAAACACTTCCGTTTAGGTAAAGCTACATATATGACTGACAAAGTCGTTTGGTATAGCACCAAGATCTTCCAGTGCATCAGAGATAGAAAGCCACCATGCTTAATTTAGCTTTCATCATCATCATCATCCCAGCCTATATACGTCCCACTGCTGGGCACAGGCCTCCTCTCAGAACAAGAGGGCTTGGGCCGTAGTTCCCACGCGGGCTTTCATCATATCCGAAGGGAATAGGCGCATTAAGTGGGAATGTTGTTTACTCCGCCCCATCTCCTGAAAATCAAAAGTATATCTGAAAAAAAAGCCAGTTCTACATTGTGCTTGTTTACCCGAATGCGAAGAAGAAGATTATGTGTTTGACGCGTATGTATACATGTATGTATGTCTATTCCTATGTCCTCTCGTACCTAGCTACTCAACGGTTGAACCGATTTTGATACGTCAGTGGATTCGTCTTGATGTCGCGAGTGACACTGGTGGGTACATTAAATTCTTGAAAAATCAAAATGGCGGTTTTTTGGCGCCAAATTGTAAGTTTACAGAAATATTTTTATTCAAACCTGTCGAGTGGGGTATCAAATGAAAGCATTAGCTAGTTATTTAACTAGCCCAATGTAAATATATATGGGTTATAATAGTTTTAATACCATTTTTACAGGGGGCCTACCGCACTCTCTTAATACGATTCAGTTTAGGCTCTAAACTGAACTGCATCGCTATTTCGTGCCACGACCTTACTTTTGCGATTCAGTTTAAGCACGGTTCAGCGACAGCTATACAGACATTTTCATTCACTCACTTCAAGCGGTTTTCGTACCATGACGCTTAACTTGAGTGGGAATTGAATCGCTTCATTGTCAAATTTAGCGATTCAGTATAAGTTACTCATTCTGTCAATTCTTTTGGAATTTTAAGTGTTTTACTTGGAATATTTTTAAATTTCAAGAACTTATAAACTTTGATTCAAGTTTTATAACTTTTCATAGAATACCTATACGACATTGTGCTTCTTAACGCCTCATTGATAAAACTAATTTTTCAGTGACAAAAGATATTTGTAATCAACACAACGGTTGTTAAGAACACGGAATGACATAGAGTTATGGTTTTCGAAAATAAAGAGGTTTTAGTATACAATATTTGGTTTGCATATAGCGGCATCCCTTTCGCGACTTAGCGTTTCAGTCTCGGACCAGAGACAATATCAGTCTTTCATTCACTTGTAAACCATTAAGACTCAGCTCTGAGAAATAAACGTCGTGGTACCAATTTCGACGATTCAGTTTAGGTGCCTAAATTGAACTGCTCTGCGTTTGGATCGTTTATGAAAAGATCATGGTAGGCCCCCAGAACTATTAAAAAAATGTGAAATAAAACAATAAAGCTACGAGCTGTCGGTAGGCCTCCAACAAGATGGAGCGACGACCTGGTTAAGATCGCGGGATCGCGGTGGATGCGAAAAGCACAAGACCGGTCTGAGTGGAGAGCCTTGGGGGAGGCCTATGTCCAGCAGTGGACGTCTTTCGGCTGACATGATGATGAAAACAATAAATTTAAAAAAACAAAAAACCCGACTGCCTAAGCCCACTAGACTTGTTTTCTTATTTTTGGTATTTTTAAGGCAGTTTTATTCTTCGGTTAGGTCGGAAAGCACTGGAAGCCATCTATAACGTCAATTTTTCATGTTAAAAACTTAGAAGGAATCGAAACTAGTTGACGATATACAACAAGTCAATATGAATCCGGTTCACAATACAACTATGTTCAAAACAATATCTTAGTAACTCTTTTGTTACGCCATTATTGTACGTTCTTTATTCCACTACATAAATCCTTAGCCACTAAATCTAAGTTTCATGCTGATAATTTCGTGTTTTACCGCAATTAGGGAGCGGGACAATAAATCAACGGCTAACCGTAATTAATCATTACCTCGCTTGATTACTTCGATTGATGTTAGGACTTGTGTTGTTTCGTCAACCCTTTTATTATACTACCCGACTACAGCAGGGGTGTCAATTAGAACTATTTGAACTATTTACAAACCGGCGCGTTTTAGTTCAGCCATTGACTCATTTACATTCGCTGCTGGCCGAAATTGGTGCATACGCTTTAAATAAATCTAAATCTGAAATTTGTTCGGAAACAATTTGGACCATGTATGTCTTTACAAGAGTACTTATCATGAATAGCCGACTGACGGATAATCAATTTAGCAAAATACTTCACATTTAAGACATTCCTTAGTGATTTTAACGATGCACAAATAAGGGGTTTTTCTAAATTTCCACGAGATAATGAGCCAGTCTTTTTTAATTATCCATGATAATAGAGCCTAGGCCACAAGTTAGGTTGAAATATAAACAATCAACATCTTAAAAGACGAATATTAGAAGCCTAATCCAAAACGCCTACTGCAATTTAAAAAGTCTAGGTACTTTCTCTTACGCGCATTGATATTCTTTATAAGCTTGATATCGACACGGCCAAAGTTACAAAAATATTTATACACGACTTTATGCGCTTAACATTAAGGCCGAGTATACATATTTTTGCAATTTAAAAAGTCTAGGTACTTTCTCTTACGCGCATTGATATTCTTTATAAGCTTGACCAATTTTTATTGTAAAACCAGCTTTTGCCCGCGGCTTCGCCCTCGTTGTATTTTTTCTGTATTTTCTTCCATAAAAACCTTCTCCTGACAGTAACGAACACAACAAAAAAAGAATTAGCAAAATTGAACCAGTCGTTCCCATGTTTAGCGCTTAGCAACACATTTTAAGATTCGTTTTTATTTATATATAATATAATATAGAAGATAGATAAGGTGTTATGAATGAGATATATCGTATGTGTTTACTAAATTGTTTATAAACGCTTTTCAAATAAGAGTACAAGCGCTTAAACCTAACGTTTATGCTTGTATTTATTAGACGCGGAAATAGATTCTTCCGACTCCCATAAAATACAATGGCAGAAGAACATTTACAAAACAAATTCGGGTCGGAGCGTCGGCTTTAGCTTCATTTCATATGGATGAGCAACAAATAAAATACCAACGGAATGAAAAACACTTTCGACGCATTGTTCGACAGGCACTAATAATAACAGTTTTTTTATCATAATTAGGGCTATCCTTTTTTGTCTCACTAGATGGCGCACTGTTGCATGAGGTTTTTAAGTGTGGCTTTCAAAGTCTGTTATTACGGGCGTGAAAACAAAGTTTAGATTAAAATCATATTTAATACACCTTAAAACTGTACACCATAAAAATATCGAGCATGCCACAGTGTTCCATAGTCCCCGTTTTGTTCGGAAAAAAGGGAGGACAAAGGTTTCCGAAAGACAAAACTGTCTCAAAATACAGACATTCATTGACCCGGAACGCATATTTGCCATAATTAATTTCAGATATTGCAAAATATTCACAAAATTATTCTAATTATAAATAAACCCGCGTAGCTCACCCAAAAACTATGAGATTTGACATTTCGGAGACCTCACGCTACACTAGCGCCTCTAGCGGCGAATTCATACGCGATAGCTCTCATTGACTTAGGTTAAAACTGCACCCTGCATACGAATGTAACTAACCTACCTAACCGACTCGTATCTACGTCATTAAGTATCATATTCGCTAACGGCTGCCAAACCAATATTCTTCAGATGCCGCAAACGCACATTTGCGCTCAAATGTATGCGTTACCGATATAAATGTGTAAATTGCCAAATTGCGATACATCTAACTTGGTACTTAAATACTGTTGATTGGTAAAAGGCTCACTCAAGTTTATTATGTGCAGTATTGTTTAATGCTTCATTGTCTATGGACGGCTCCATTGTACGAGTATTATGTATGTCATGTCTACACAATACGGGTGACCTTAGCCTCTGCACAAATAATGAAACCCTGGATAAGAGTGATACTCAGCAATATCGTAAAATAGTTATTTGGTTAATTAAAGAAGAGAACAAAAAAAATTGTTACTTAAAAATTTAATTTTAACTTATAATCGTTAATAAGTATAACATACTACAGTGCTATACTCAACGCCGTATTTAGATTGGGCGAACTATTTACCGGACGTGCAATACCGACATGGAAATACCGACATGCTATTTTGTGTACACGCCCATAGAAACTCTTGTCAGTTTAACACCAGTTTGTATAGGCGTGTACACGAAATATCGGGCCGGTATTGTCATGTTGGTATTATCCGTGCCGGTAAATAGTGTCGCCCTTCCAAAAAAGTTACCAAAGATGGCCGAACGTCACTGTCACAAGTGTCATTATCATTGTGCCGGTGAGGTTGTAACCAACCCATGCAGGCATGCACATTAATTAAAAAATAGTCTTATAATATTTTGTATTCATTTAGACCTTAAATGGGTACCGGCAACAGAAAACTTAACAGGAAACGAAAACTCAAGAACGAAAATTACCACGAGTATTGAAAGCATTCGATCAATCCAAACGTCAGCAGGGCTACTACGAAATTCGAAATTTGAAGTTCGTGTCGTGCGGTCCCTCTGACACTTATACTATTTAATACGAGAGCGAGAGGGACGGTACGATACGAACTTCGAGTTTCGAGTTTCGTAGTAAGCCTGCTGGCCATACTACGAAGTGCAAAATTCGAACTTCGTAACTTGCCATCCCGCTGACGCTTATTATACTTCATTTATTTTAACATTTGAATTGCACTCAACGACATTGAAGCACTGTTTGGTCTCTAGCTAAAGAGATGCAATTTTGCTCGCAGCTATAGCCATTTGCATTCCAAGCACGCGAGGACAAATCGCTTCATATTTCCATGCAGAACATGGCCGAAACAACCGTTCGTCTATTTGTGTAAAGCCAGCCTATTTACCTCTGGAGTTTGCCGTCCCTCACTGGTTTTCGTGACCTCACTAATAACGCAAAAGCGACAAGTTTGTCACGTTTCCGCGAATAAAATATCTAAAAGATTAGGTACCAACTTATGTTGCACTAGCTTTTACCCGCGGCTTCGCACGCGTAAACTATCCGATCTAATAGTTACAATTGTAATTCTGGGATTCCCAAAATATATATCGTGGTCGTCATTGAGGTTGCGTTAAGAACAACTGCCCAAAATTTCATTACTTTAAGCCCAGTGATTGTTATTTCGAGATTTTATCCCTGTGCCGTGGGAATATCGGGATAAATAGTATCCTATGTTTTAATCCAGGTTCTAAACTAACTTCTTGCCAAATTTCATCCAAAGCCGTGTAGCCGATTCAGCGCGAAGGAGTAACAAACATACTCACTCGCTCACAAACTTTCGCATTTATAATAGTAGTGGGATTTACACTTTAGAAATAAAAGAACGACATTACGAATAACCTTACCCTCTTAGAAAAGTTGAAATTGTCATTTCAAACTTCAATATCGCAAAAATCGCTAAATTGATTCTGATGAAACATAACATAGCTAAGAACCACCACATAGAAACCGCTTTCACGGACAAAAATGCCATGGAAATCGGTCCATCCGTTCGAGAGCTACAATACTACAGACAAATAGACTGGGGTTGTAACGTAACTTCGCCTCCGCCTCCGTTACTGCGGAAGTTCCGCAAGAAATCGTATCTTCGCCTCCGCCTCCGCCTCCGCAATTTTTTTTGCGGAGTAATAACGAAGGTTTATTTCTCATTTCATTATCTCGGCGCGCAGCGGGAACGCTGTCGGGGTGGGGGCGGGCATATGTCAAATAACACACGACAGGAATCAACCTTTCTCGTTGCTTGGACGTACGAAATTGTAATGTATGTTTGATTGTACCGTGATTTTTTAAAGTGTTTTTTTACAAAGTAATTGTTTATTTAAGTCACATGCACAATGACACCGAAAACAAGTGAGATTTGGAGGTTTTTTTTAGAAATTTTTAAAAAATTTCAGTTGAATAAAGCATAAACTACAATTTTTTCCACATCCACTTTCACCTCCGCATCCGCCTCCGTTAACCTCCGCATGTGCGGAGGAGAAACTTGTCGCCTCCGAATCTACCTCCGCCTCCGCTAATAAGGCCTCCGTTACAACCCTAAGATAGACAGACGGACAGACAGCACTGGTGGTGGCGATAGATGGGTGTTTGTGATTTGTGTGTGTTCTTACAGTGTGAAGGTGGAGGAACTGCATGAACACGCATATTTTGCATAAGCTTAGCTATCATAAGCTCGCGGGTAGGGCTTGCACTATCCGGTAACTTTTTATTATCCGGATATTTCGGATATTTGAAATCTCAGTATCCGGATATCCGGTTATTTTGAATAATTTGAATAATTTTCCAAATATTAAAAAAAAACGCTAAAAACAGCTTTAAATTGGTTTCATTAGAAGAATCGTGTTAATTAACTTAATCACTGATTGTCTTATACGCACGTAAAAATCATTATTTTGTCACTTTAATGAGTGAAATAACTTGAAAACACTTTATAACTTCTCTGTCTCCTGCTTGTTGTTATTTTGCCTTACGGACCAAGAGACCACGACAGCCAGATCTTCGTTATATTTTAAAGGCTGAAAGTTTTTTTTTTATGCATGGTGTTAATTTTTAATATAACTGAAAACGGAAAGCACTTTGCTCGAAAATACTCAGAATCGAGAGTAGATTCGATTCATCATGTCAGCCGAAAGACGTCCACCGCTGGACTTAGGCCTCGCCCAAGGCTCTCCACTCAGACCAGTCTTGTGCTTTCCGCATCCAACGCAATTCAGCGATCTAACCAGGTCGTCACTTCATCTTATTGGAGGCCTACCGACGGCTCGTCTCCCGCTCCGCGGACGACATTCGAGAACCTTCTAACCCCATTGGCCATCAGTCGTGCGAGCACGCTCACTGCCACTTCAGTTTCGCAATTCTTCGGGCTATTTCGGTAACCTTAGTTACTTCCGGATATCATCATTTCTGACTCTATCCCGTAGAGAAACCCCAGCATAGACCTCTCCATAGCCTTTGAGTGACTTTGAGCTTCCTAATGAGGCCATCGTTGGCGCCCACGTTTTAGATCCGTATGTCATCACTGTAACACACACTGGTCAAAGACTTTTGACTTAAAACACTGCGGTAAATTGGCCGAAAGACACTGCAAAGCTTCCCGAATGCTGCCAGCCGAGTCGGATTCGACGAGTGGTCTCTTTTCTCGAGTTGACTACCTAACTGGATCGTTGTCCCAGGTATACATAGTCGTCAACAGAATATAGAGCTAGCATATCGACAATAATACTGCCGGATAGAATTCGTGCGAATACTATCGTAGTTGCGCTCGAGCCAAACCTCCATTTCGGACTGTTTTCGTCTTGTCCATGTTTAATTTTTAAGCTAACTCGGTCGAAACAACTCTGCTGAGGTCAGCGAGATAGCACTGAGGTCCTCCATGGTCTCAGCCATGACTACAATATCGTCGGCGAATCGAAGGTGAGTGAAGTACTCCCCATATTGGTTAATGCTCATCCTTTCCAGTCCGCGGTGACAGTTGAGTTTCGGAGATCACATCTCCTTGTCTGACTCCCCGCTGCAAAGGAATAGGCTTCGTGCTCTGGTCCTGTAGTCGGACTATAACGAAGGATTATAACGATACTATAAACGAAGGTCTGGCTCTTGCGCGCTTTTGCTCTATTATAGAATAAATAACACAATACAATACAAGCGTATTGTATTTGAACCAAAACATATCATTATAAAATGAAATCAGAACTTAAAAGGTAGGGAGAGACGAGAAAACAGGGTCTACCCTAAAAGCGATCTCTTCTTCTACCTTCTTATTGACCTGACGATGTTATTAACATAGAATTAAGAAAAGGTGATCAAAGCAGGTGTGTGTAATGTAAGGTAAAAAATTATTGAAGTTGAAATACATAAAATATAATAATATTAATAAAATAAACACTACATTACTTACATACACATTTACCAAAAATTCATCATCGCACTACCAAACAAGATGTTAAGAATGAACCTAACTAAATAAGTATTGCATGTAAACTCTTTCCTAATACAAAAATAAATGTATCTGTGTGTATGCATACACTACATAACCTCTCACAATGCGCGAGCGCGCGCGCTTAATATCAGATATTCGAATTTATCCAAATTATCCGGATAATGAAGAGCTCCTATCCGGATTTGAAAATGGGCGGATATCCGGATAATATGGATATCCGGTTATCCGGATTGCAAGCCCTACTCGCGGGTTAGCAAGGAAATTCTTTTATTTCAAAGATTGAAGCGACTTAGAAGATTCATTAAAAACACAAGAATCTTCAGTAATTAAAAATGAACATTAACCGAAATAGTAGATAATATTTAGGGTTTAGTCAAAATGACTGGACTAATAATAAAAGGAACCGAGATGTTATCATAATTTCCTTCTACAATTTTGATGCCGCTATTTTTTCGCCTATCAATGAGCAGAGCACACGTTTTTTCATAGATTACGGTACTCATTAATGAAATGTAATTCTTTTTGAACCACCATCTCTGTAATAACCGTATTTTTTAGCAATAAACTCAGTTACAAGCTGAGCTGGGAAAATGATCATATGGCTTTTTAGCCACATACATACATGTACGAGTACGATCGTATTTTGTAAGTCCCGTGACATAATCTATTGCTCCTATTACTTGTTCTGTGTTCAAGTTAGATTTAAATTTCAAGAAGGATTAAAACTTAATTTTGATTGGACCTTATATTTGATTCAAGTGAAAAAGCTGTTATTTTTTAAACCTTTCATAATCAAGGCAGTACTAATTAAAAATTTCCATCTAGTTCACTTTCTGAATGCTTTTTTATGAATAAAACTTTTATTATTTCTTTCGCATCTTTTTGCGCGAGTCCCCTGAATCGCAGAATACATTTTTCAGCCTACCCACAGTTACTAATTATTCAGTCTGTGAGTAAAATGGTTTCCATGTCCGGCAAGGGACAGAATACTTTGTCGCTGTTAGTACAAATGTCATTTTTGTTATCTTTAGCCCTTCCCCTGCTCCAATTTAAGCCACTGTTTATTGATATAGCACAAGCAATAAAGGGCGAACGGGTTTTCTTGCTGCTTTTTAACTGGCTGGCTGTAGGTAGGTAGACAGATACCTATACCTATCTAGTTTTTTCTCATTAATTACAACCACGATAAGGTTAACTGGAAGTGATCCTTTTGTTAATTTCAGGTGTTTAACGTATAATAAAAAGTCATATATACATAGAAATAGTCGGTTAAATACAATAAATTTGATCAACTCACAGATTTCATCAACATGTATATAGGTACCAGTGGCGAAGCGTTCATAGAACCCTATTCTCATCGGCTTGCCCAATATTCACAAAATAGGACAACAGGACATACAGGATTTGTTAAAGATGGAAGCGATTTTTGCTTCGGCTTTACCACGGAAATATCTGACGCCACGCCACTGATAGGTACTCTTTAAATACTCGTACCAATCTGTGATATATATTTTTTTAAATAACATTGACATTTCAGTTAAAACCTATAAATATCGAAAGAAAATATTTAAAGACTTAAATATGATTAATATTGGCAAATAAATGGGATTCGGGGAGTAAACTATTTTGGAGAACTAACAAAAAGTCAACTAAATATTGTAGCTACGAGTACGTAGCATAAAATCAAAACAGTAGGGCACGCATTCAATAAAAACATTACAACAATTCACAGTAAATTACAAGAAAAGCCTAGTTCATTTACAGAAAAGCACACACACACACAAACATCACGCCTGTATTCCCAAATGGGGTAGGCAGAGCACACGAAACGTTACCGTTTCGGAGCCACTTTTAGCAATTTTAGGCTTAAAGTTTGACAAAAACGGTACAATAGTAACAGGTTGCTAGCCTGTCGCCTACGCTATACCTCAACCTATATCCTTAGTCGCCTCTTACGACATCCACGGA
Organism: Choristoneura fumiferana; assembly: GCF_025370935.1. NCBI lineage: Eukaryota > Metazoa > Arthropoda > Insecta > Lepidoptera > Tortricidae > Choristoneura > Choristoneura fumiferana. The sequence continues at coordinate 3,556,368 of NC_133481.1, forward strand.
AGAAATGGAGAGGTGTAATTCTAACCCGACACCACACAGAAAAGCAAAACTGTTCCTAAGACTGTTGACTTGGGCCAAACTTCTATGACTGTTTTTTTTTTAAACAGAGGCTAAACGAGTAGGTGAATAATCTGATATTAATCAATTGTCGCCACCTATTGTAGATGCATATGTAAAATTTTGGATTCATTGCCAGCCCATTTGAGTAAAGAATAGGCTCGTGTTTAGAAAAATCTCTAATTTGTGAAGTTTCAGTTCAGCTGTTACGTTGTACTTGATTTTGATCTACAATACTCGCAAATGGCTACTGATTCTTTTTTTTATGGTATATGGGGCAAACGTATGTTATCACAATTACTCCTATAATCAATATTCATTTATTCAGAAATATTTTTTTAAGCTCCAAATCAAATGTACGAGCAATAACACAATACTTGCGAAGCATCTTCGTCGTTCAACTATATTCTATAACATCTTCATGTAAATTAACAATTTCATATCCAACTTTCCCAGTTAGAGTCCCAACTGAAATATTACGCAACTCTACGGCAGCGAAGATCGTTAAAATCTGCCTCATGTAATTCCACGCAACAATTTGGACCGTTACGAGCACGTTAGGAGCGCGGTGCTCCATAGGAAGATATTCTATCGGTTTATTATGGAATTCGGGGGAACTGTATAAATTGTACGAGGAAACAGAACGAGGCTTGCATAAGGTAAATCGGCGGACGATGTCACGACCAAGATACAAAGGTATAAATTTGCAAATTAACCGCAGTCCTCATAAAGCTATCAAAGAAAAGTCGGACCATTTATTTCCACACCTCAAGTTGAAGAATTAATCATCACATATCAACATAAACTTTTAAAATCTATTGTGTTTTTCATGGCCACAATACAATAAGTCTTTCATTTTTGTGAAACTACAATACTAAGGTACTGAAGTGACGCATTTGGCAATGGGCTCTTTCTATCCCAATATTCTGAGATTTTTTTCCAAGCATATACATCCTCGAACTGTACACTAATAATGAACACACCTTAAAGGCCTGGCGCGAGTGCTGGTAATGCGGCCGGGTAATTTTCCGGGTCATCGTTACGCTCAGGGTTGGCATCCTTTCATAACTGGGAATTAACAAAAGTCGCCTTGTTTTTACCAAAAGTTACGCGTTAATTACAACTTTACTGTCATAGGATTTGTCACTGTTCAGTTTATACGCTCAGATTTCCCATGTTTATGGGGGATATAAGACGCTGGCCTTGAACTCCGATGTTAAGTTGTTCATTTTTGAACCAAATCGGAGAGTTTGACAACCCTATTTGCCAGTTATACCGGCCAACCACACGTAATTCACTTTTGTCTAAAATAAATATGAGAGCGAGTTGTCTTTTGGTAGGAACATTATTAACACCTGGCTGGAAAGGTGTGTTAAAAGTGTAGCTAGACTACTTTCCATAGCAGTGTATCCCTATTCCCTGGCGGATAAACTGTTTTAACACATTTTCTTTAACTAACTGCGTTATTTTGTAGTTTTACTAATGTTTTTGATGTAGCTGCCATGATAATACCATTAGGATACCATAGGATAGATACCATTTGATGTACTTGAAAATCTGGTCACTGGAGGCCGAAATGTGACACGTAGCTCATTTCGATTTTCTATAGTTCTCTTATATAAATAATCCACTTTGCAATAAAAGTGAAAATGAGGTTTGATAACCTAACGCTATAGGTTATAAAGCAAAACAAGAAAATTATTTATTGAAGTATCTTTACAGTTGTCTGTTATCGTCGACATTAAAAATATCTCTTGTGTAATTATTGCTAGCTTATTAATAACAAAGAATCAGAAACATTAAAGTTTTATGAGGTACTAGGTAACAACTGTAATAAATAAAGGGGCTTTTAATTCTTGTGTTAATCTTCAGAAATTTATCGTCTAAAGATAGTGTAATTTGAAACATTGTTCTTGAAAATATTCAATGTAAAATTTTACGCTTTCATTGACCTCACATATCTTTTTGTTTGTGATCTCATCACTCTATAAAGAAACGTAGAGTTGTTATATATATGCAACTTTAAGTTTCTTCGAAATATAACTTTAATTGAAATCTGTTGAACTCTATTCCATGTTACATCAGCATCATCATCATCATCATCATCATCGTCATCATATCAGCTTTAGGACATTCGCTGTTGGACATAGGCCTCCCTCATATAGACCTCCAGTTGCTTGGGTTGGAAGCGGCCCGCATCCACCCTTTAACCAGGTCATCCGTCCATCTCGTTGGTGGACATCTTCACGCTTGCGGATTCGCGATCTCCGTTAGAGAACTTTTCGCCCCGAATGGCCAGATGGCCGTAGAGGAGAGCAGATGCTCTCCGTGCTATTTGGCCTACCCATTGCCACTTCAAATAGCTAATTCGCTTGGCTATGACAGCTTTACTAGCATGTTAGTACCTAAGTCAAATCCAGCCATAAAAAGTTGTAATTGAAACTACCGTGATACTCACTCATATCATATCCCAGCCGAGTCGCGTTGCTCCTAAGAGGAAGGGCTACGGATTAGCCCAAAACATGTCGAGCTAAACTCGATTTAAGACGTGAGTTATCCGGGTCAATAATAATTTAATATAAAAGTTGTTTTTAGAGGTAGAGAGAGAGAGAGAGAGAGAGAGAGAGAGAGAGAGAGAGAGAGAGACAGAGACATTTATTTACACATATCTGATACAGAAAAAACACGTTAGGAAGAAATAACAATAAAAAAAACATCGAATAGTTTAAATAGGGGCCCAATAAATTTTAATAGTTTCTTTAGCCGCAAAACCTATATTTTATTAAACCTAAAATATATCGTTGTCTTGAATCCATAATAACCATAACATAACAAGTCTAGCATGCCGTCCCATTTATATTCTACAGGTCTCTAAGTCTACAGGTCTCTAAGTCTCTATATCTGTAAGTAAATATGGCAAAGGTCAGGCAATAAGCCGGAGTGGTTCGAGTTCCCAACAGAATTATTTAATAAGCAGCCATGCATAAGACATAACGATGTGAAAAGTTTTACTGTCGCCAGCTCTATAAATACTTCTTTTCTAAATTAAAATAATTACATACAGTTTTAGGACTAGGACCATTCGAAGCCAGAGTCAATAAGCTATTACTGAACCAATCAGCTAAATCTTCTACTTCATCTGCACTTATCAGATCTCGATTTATAGACTATAAATATCTGGTTCTGTTGCGGTTTAGTCGTATCGGTATCTATTTAGTCGAAACGAGATTTAGGCTTATGGGCAACGTTTGGAAAACTCCGCAATGTCTTTTTGTCCAAAATTCCTCAGTGCCTTATGACGAAAGTCTTTAACCAATGTGTGTTGCCAGTGATGACATATGGATCCGAGACGTGGTGCTTTACTGTAGGCCTTATACGAGTAAATAGGCTCAGAGTTGCTCAGCGAGCTATGGAGAGAGCTATACTTGGGGTTTCTCTACGGGATCGAATCAGAGATGAGGAGATACGTAGTAAAACAAGGTTCACCGACATAGCCAAGCGAATTAGTGGCAATGGGTGGGCCATATAGCACGGAGAGCGGATGGCCGTTGGGGCCGAAAAGTTCTCGAGTGGAGGCCGCGGATCGGCAAGCGCAGCGTAGGACGTCCACCAACAAGATGGATGGGTGACCTGGTTAAAGCCGCTGGTTCACGGTGGACGCAGGCTGCTGCCAACCGAAGCAACTGGAGGTCTGTGAGGGAGGCCTATATTCACAGTGGACGTCCTACGGCTGAGATGATGATGATGATGATTAAATACCGAAAAATCATAATACCTAGAGTTGAAATGTCGATCTTAACACATCGAAATTCAGAATACCGAATGTACAAAATACCGATAACTGATACACCGAACCCGGTCAAACTAACCCAACCTTCAGCTAGAAACATAAACAGGGATGCCGATCTAAACTATGACAACATTCTACTGGACTGGATTAATTTTAAAACAACTTTAATGAATACGTCTAGAGTGAATACTCCCTTCAACTGCAGCCTCGTGCCAAACGCTCAATTCACCTTTATAAATAAAGTATTATAATCCGACCATACATGTTTTACTACACAATGTCCAATGTCAGCCTATGATTAACTTATAAACCCTTAATTACCCTTAAACTAAGTCGGGCACATAAGTCACATTATTCCGGTACATTAAGTCAGCCGACCGAACCTAAGGATTACTCTCAGAACGAGGTAAACTAACTTAGGTAAGTATGGACATCAACGGAGTACAGTTGGCGTGATATGTGGAGAATTTCTAACATTAAACGTGTTAAATTAGTTGAAGTTACCAGCTCGTTTTAACGGAGCGCGTCCCACGGTTCCAACCACACTTATTTTATCCTTTGTGTGTGTTGTGTGTGTGTGTGTGGTGTGTGTGTGTGTGTGTGTGTGTGTGTGTGCGTGCGTGTATGTATGTGCGTGCGTGCGTGCGTGCGTGCGCGTGTGCGTGTGGGTGTGCGTGCTGGCGTGGGCGTGGGCGTCGCGTCGGCGTCGGTGGTGTGGATGTGTGTGCGTGTGTGTGTGTGTGTCTATACATATATTTGTTACTCCTTCACGCTAAAAACAGCTGGACGAATTTGGATGAAATTTGGTATGTAGATAGCCGGACTCTGATTTAGTTATTAGTTGTTATTAGAAATGAGAAAATTTGTGAAGATGTTTCTTTAGGATATTTCATTGTTTATTACTCAATTCAGCAATAACGGTTCAACGAAGTTGGATGACATTCGGCACACAGATTATTACCATTTTGGAAGCGCCTTATGCATCCAGCACTGTCCGGGGAAACTGAGAAATCCAATCCGGATTTACCCATCTCTAGTGCTGAGCGAGATTGGTTATATCTGCTCAACGCGGCTCGGCACCGTATATGAGAAGTAGGTAAATAGAAAATGGGAACCTTAGGGTCATACTTACTCGACACATTGTTATAGACTATCGCGGTCATTACTAATTTTAGGATTTAAATTCGGGTTTTGTTCCGCGTACCTTGATTTAAGGTAAACGTCCACTTGTCGGTATCGTACGCATCGGACGCATCACACGCAACGGATCGTAGTATTCCTTGTATAGAAACTCATATAAGTGCGTCCACCTGTCCACATCGTAAGCATCGCACATTTCTATACAAAGCAACAAATCCGATACGTCCGAAGCGTACGATGCGGATAAGTGGACGCCTACCTTTAAGAGAAGCTGGATATTTCGGCACAGTTGCATGCTCCATGATCACGAGACGACTGGAGAATTGCGGGTACGCTGGTATAACTGTCAGTCAGAAAAATAAATCGGACGTAACTGATCTACCCTCTTCCTAAACCCGGATTTTTAATCTCACGGAAAAAATGTAAACAAAGTTTCGTCATTGTCAAAGTGACTTTTCAGGGGATTTCAAGGTATGGGCCCGCTAGAAATATTGTATAAAGTTCTGTTGTTACCATATTTTTTTCTATTTTCGATAAAGGAGCCGTTTTTACGGGAGACAACTTATAAGTCTTCTTTTGACTGAGAAGTACTTGGACCGGAGTCCTACCTTTCATATAATAATAAACGAAAAACAACGGAAAACGTAAAAATGAACAACTTAACTACAATAAAAATGTAGGTAACAACAATGTCGACAGTAAAAAAACCCGGGTGTAATACCAGGACAAGAAATAAAATTATGCATATGAAAACAGTACTCTCTTGTAAATCAATATATCAAAGTGTAAATGCCAAAGTAAAGATTTTCATCAGCAAATAAAAAAAAAATCTTGATTAAGAAATACAGTTTTTTAATGGGAAGTCGATTTCTGGCAAATGTGGAAAGAATAAAATATCTTGAATTCTGCAAATGTTTTTTGATAACGGCAACACCTTTGTTTACATTTTTTCCATGGGATTAAAAATCCGGGTTTAACAAGTTACTAGCCACTACTACTGGAACTCGAACTCGCTTTAAAGTCGCGGCAAAATACACTCACAGTATCACTCACTTCTCTTCTTTCTTCTTTTTTGGGACTGGCAGTTATACCTGCATACCCACAATTCTCCAGTCGTTTCTTAATCATGGCGCATGCAACTGTACCAAAATATCGAGCTTCTCTAATATCAAGGAACGCGGAACAAAACCCGAATTTAAATCATAAAATTACAATTACACAACTAGGTTAGCTGGAAGAGATCCCTTTTTGAGGATAAGCTCGCCTTTGTTTTCCTCTCTGTGTATTTGTATTTTTATTTTTATGTGCAATAAAGAGTTTACATACATACATACAAAATAGTTACTCGAATTTTGGCCTAGGCCTCAACTGATTTGGTTTGAATCTCCCTCCACCTTTTGGTGTGCCGTGCCCACACAACAAGCGCCGCGCCATTTTACGTTAACGACACCACGTCGTGATGCTGTAGGCAGGACCAATGGCGGATAAGTCGCCTCGTTTTCCTCGCTTACATTACAGTCTCTCGGAAACTCTAAAAATACCTACCCCTGAAACATGTATTCACAAAATAATTTACTTTTCAGGGAGCTTGATATTTGTTACGGGTCGGCGGAACCCTAGTAGTTTAATCTATTGCCTCTCAAGCAGAGGGTCGTGGGTTCGCGCCCGGGCCCTCTGAGTTTTTCAGAATTCAAATGCGAAATTACATTCGAAAGTAACCACGAGCTGAAACAGTGAAGAAAAACATCGTGAGGAAACCTGCATTTTTTTATGTTATAGGGGTCAAACGAGCAAATGCATCGCCTGATGGTAAGCGATTACCGTCGCCATGGAAACCTGCAACACCAGAAGAGTCACAAGTGCGTTGCCGGCCTTTTAGGTAGGAGTACGCTCTTTTCTTAACAGCTTGAAGGTCATATCGGTCCGGGAATACCGCAGGCGATAGTTCATTCCAGAGTTAGGTAAATATGTGTGAAATTCCCAATCAACACTCAGCCCGCGTGGGTATTGCCCAAGCTGTACTTATTCTAAGAGGAGGCCTGTACCCTGCATTGGAACGTACCTATATAAACCAAGATGATGATGATGATGTTACATCGAAATATTGGGGGGTCATTAAAGATAATCAGTGTCTGCATCCCGTAACAAACATATCGTCACTAATTTGAAAAAATCTCGTATCTCAAATCAATACGTTAACAAAAATGGCCCTTGAAATAATTTTCATAAAGTTCAGTCATAAAATTGACGTTTTTGAGATACGAGCTTTTTTAAAAGTAGTGTCGATATCAAGTGTAATTAACCGTGAATCAATAAAAACCGTTTTCATAGAATGTTGATAAATGATAAGACTATTATATGGACCGCAACGTATATCAGGGGATTACGCTTCGTGTCACGTATCTACTCGTGTTTCCGTAGACCTACGAGTATACCTATTCTTTTGCGATTTTTTGCCGCCATAGACGCCGGAAGGAATATACTTTGCTTCGGAATACTGATTACATCATTGACTCATTCATTAAGTTATGCTAAACACACACACTTACAGGTTTTTGACTTGACACACTTGGCAAGTTGCAAAAGGACCCCGGACCTAAAGTATGGAAAATGTGGTTGCAGTTATATATCCTGAGATTTTGATATGATATAGATTTCAAACTCCTGATCAAAAGTCTCTAAGCTACCTACCTCTGTTTACGAGTCCCTTTCAGAGTTTAGTTTAGTTTTTTAGACACTTCTGTTCAGCATTTTGAAATCTAGAACATATCAAAATCTCGGCATATTTAACTGAAATCACATTTTCCATACTTTTGGTCTGGGTCCATTTAAAAACACCGTCCATATCATTCATTCTTTTAGTTGATTTAGAAACGAAAAAATTGTTGTAATTGTTGAAATTTTGTTGTTTTGCAGGTGGTAGGACCTTTGTCCAAGTTCGCCCGGATTGCTACCCATCTTGCTCGCTAATCCTGCCGTGAAGCACAGTGCTTGCATTGTGTGTTTCGGCGTGGAGATAAAGACAGCCGGTGAAATTACTGGCACGTGAGGTATCCCATCTTAGGCTCTAGGTTGGCAACGCGTTTGCATCCCCTGGTGTTGCAGATGTTTGGCGGTGGTGACCTTTTACCATCAGGAGACCCTTGCTCGTTATTGCCTTCCAGTCGATCGTTTTGCTATCATGAACTAGACTTATCACGCTTAAATACGTTTAAAGTAATGCGTTGACTAATCTATGAAAGAATATACGAACTTTGCGGGCAATTTCACTGCTGTATTCGAATATAATATATACATATATATGAGTCAGTGTTTTTTTTTAAACAAGTATATCAAGTAAGTTATTTATTTATTAGTATTTTCTTGACAAAACAAGGTACAACGGCGAATATCTAAGGTACATCAGTGATTTTGTACTTTTCCCTCTTGTTTCGTCGGCCTGCCTTGTCAAAATAAATAAACAAATTGCTTAGTTTTATATTGCTTACCTCCTGGATCCCTCGATCCTCGCTTGAGGACATAAAAAAAATGAACTTTATGATTGACGTTCGGATCAAATTGTGAAAACAGAAATTTTACGCCGGGCCTCATGAGAATAATATAGCCTAATAAAGTGTCTTTAGATATAATTATTTCCTGCATTCCCAACATATTCAGTTATTTTTCTAAAAATTTAAAAATAAAAACTGTCCGGTTTGCAAGTAGGTAGGTACGATAGCTCCCTCTACAAACACAAACATACATTTACATTTTTTTACCATTAACTTAGATTTCAGTGAATGGGGTTTTACAAAAATATTCCTATTTAAATTAAAAATGCAAAAATGCGCATTGATTCGATTACAAAGCTAAGCGGTCAGCGACAGTTGAACGGTGGAAAATCGTGGAATTTTTTCGTACCCCATCTTGCGACATTATTTTGTCGTTAGCATTAAGTATTCCTTATCGCTGTGATTCCTAATGAGCTTCCGGTGACCAAATAAACAATCCCGACTTGCATAATGAATATGTAACTAGGCAATTACTTAAATAAACTAGAAAAACAAACTAAATGAAAGTATTAAAGTTTTGAACATGAAACTACCGTGAGACTCACTCATATTAAATGATATTATAACGGATAACTCACGTCTTAAACCGAGTTTAGCTCGAAATGTTTCGGGCTATTTCGTAGCCCTTCCTCTCAGGAAGCACGCGACTCGGCGGCTGCCGCAACACGCACACTACGCGCCACCGCTCTACTCGCACGACGCACGTGCGCGCGTGCTCCTGAAGGAAGGGCTACGAAATAGCCCGAAACATGTCGAGCTAAACTCGGTTTAAGACGTGAGTTATCCGTTATAATATCATTTAATATGAGTATTAAAGTTGTATATAACAACATTAAAATTCATTTGTGAAATAAAAATGCATGTTAACTTTCTTATGACAGAAACTTACGGTCTTTTGGCCTCACCCTCAAACACAAGTGCAGTGATTCTTCCGTCGTGTTTGTACTCACAATGTTTGATAGCTTCTCGTTCATTACCCTTAGAAAATACAGTTTTACCCCACTAGGAGTAAATACCCCCCATGCATGCTCGGACTTATTGCATAAGACAAGCTCACGTCGCCAATGAGGGCTATCGTTTTTTGTCTTACTAGATGGCGCCACTGTTGCGTGAGGTTTTTAAGTGTGGCTTTCATAGTCTGTTATTACGGGTGTGAAAACAAAGTTTAGATTAAAATCATATTGAATACACCTTAAAACCGTACCATAAAAATATCCAGCAACCACAGTGTTGCTTAGTCCCGTTTTGTTCGTAAAAAAAAGGGAGGACAAAAGTTTCCGAAAGACAAAACTGTCTCAAAACACAGACATTCATTGCCCCGTAACGCATAATTGCCATAATTAATTTCAGGTAATGCAAAATATTCACAAAATTATTCTAATTATAAATAAACCCGCGTAGCTGACTCAAAAACTATGAGATTTGACATTTCGGAGACCTCGCGCTACACTAGCGCCTCTAGCGGCGAATTCATTCGCGATAGCCCTCATTGAGATTACTGATCTTATTCAGAACAAAAGATTACAGTTAAATTCAGAACATCCTCCTTTGTTTGATGTCTGACTGACATAAGCAAATATTGGGTTAACAAAACAAATGAAGGCAGTCCAATAAAGCGATCCAGTTCACGGACTGTACGAATCGACATGACATCAGACATCAAAATAAAAGTCTATGGTCAGCTTTATGGCCCGTAACATTTTGATGTCTTGTCTTGTTGCTGACCGTACTAATGTTGAGTTGTAAATATCTGTGGTAGTAAAAATAAAATGAGTACATTCGCTATAATAAAAATCGAAGCTGTCGTGATGGTCATCCATCAGAACGAGCGCGTATAGTTAAAGTGAAAAAAAGTTTTTCCACGTCACAGTCTATATGACATTGTCACAAGATTGATTTTTACTTGGCATGTCCTAGTTGGCCTGTGAAAAAACATTTTTCACTACATCTGTGTCTGTGTGTGTTCAACACAATTGTGTTCAGATATTTCTAGACTTAGGGGCTGTTTCACCATCCATTGATTAGTAGATTATTTGTTTTGTTCGAATAGACGGAGACGGCATCACATTTAACCGTCAGTTAACACTAATCAATGGATTTTGAAACAGCTCCTTAGAGGACTTGAATAACTCCGATGTTTACGGTGGCTACTTTACCTACCATAAGAAGCTGTCCAAGTTTGGTGAGTTCTTCATCGTCATCATCATCCTTGTCTAACACGTCCCGTCGCGAGGATCCACCATCTTTTACCACCCTCAATACCCTCATCCTATATAGTGTAATAGAAAGAAATGGTGAAAGCGATTGTAATTCCAAGACTAAGGGGCTGTTTCACCATCCATTGATTAGATGGCATCATGATGCCACCTCCGTCTATTCGAACAAAACAAATAGAGACGGCATCACATTTAACCGTCAGTTAAGACTAATCAATGGATGGTAAAACAGCCCCTAAGTGTGTTAGACAAATAAGCCTTAGGTCTCCTAGCAGTTTGAAAGCCGTATTTTTTACTTTTTTGCAGATTGCTCTGGCAACGGAAAACTCCATCGTCCTGCAGAACCTCGACTTCGCGGCCAGCGGCTCCTACTCCTGCGAGGTGTCCCTGGATACCCCCATCTACACCAAGGCTTCCAGTGAGAAGCAACTCACAGTTTTCCGTGAGTATTCTACTTTCACAAACAAGTTACATTCTAATAAAGTAGGGGTGTACATTTTTGATATATGAACATCAAACTTTATGGCGTTTATGATAGTTTGAAGTTCAAATTACAATAAGTCCTTTATAAAGGACTCTGGGCGTTAGGAGGATATTAAAAAGGAGTAAGAATAGGCTAGTGTCTTAAAAATCATAATTACTCCACCAGTGGAAGCAAAATAACTTTTATTTGAAAATACAAGAAATTACCAGTTAAAAAGAAGACAATAAGAACTAACCTAAGATACCTTAACTAAATAAATATACGTGTTACTTACTATAAACAAAATTATAAAAACCGGCCAAGAGCGTGTCGGACACGCTCCGAATTAGGGTTCCGTAGCCATTACGAAAAAAATAAGTAATATTTTTCTAAGGATTTCGTATTATGTACGGAATCTTCCAAGCTTAGGTATATTTTATACCTTAGGCTGCTATTTACTCTTAAACTAGTAATAATTCTCAAGCAAACTTAGACCATTATAGTTTTCCTCAAAAGTTTGATATACTTACTACCATCCTGAATTTTTCCTAATTTTTCCACCCACCGGTTTAGATTTTAGAGGGGGGGACGCTCGATTTTATTGAAAATTTGCACTTTAAAGTTGAATATTCCCAAACAAATCACTGAATCGAAAAAAGGTTTTAAAAGACCTATCCAACGATACCCTACACTATAGGGTTGGACAAGAAAAAAAAAATCACCCCCACTTTACGTCTATGGGAGGTACTAAAAAAATTTTTAATTTTTGTGTACCATTTTGTCGGCATAGTTTACATATTATATATCCGTGCAAAATTACAGCTTTCTAGCATTGATAGTCCCTGAGCAAAGCCGCGGACGGACAGACACACATTATACCACTTTGGAAGTGTCTCTCGCGCAAACTATTCAGTTTAGAAAAAAAATGGATACCTCAATATCATTTTTGAAGACCTATCCATAGATACCCACACGTATGGTAAAATATTTTTTTGAGTTTTAGTTCAAAGTATGCGGAGCCCCAAAATGTATTGTTTTTTTTTCTATTTTTGTGTAAAAATCTTAATGCGGTTTACACAATAGATCTACTTACCAAGTTTCAACAGTATAGTTCTTATAGTTTCGGATAAAAGTGGCTGTGACATACGGACGGACAGACATGACGAATCCATAAGGGTTCCGTTTTTCGCCAGTTGGCTACGGAACCCTAAAAATACGATACTATTATTTTCTGTTAGATATAGACAGGCAATCTAACTGACGAACTAAAGAGAATCATATTTTATTCAGAGAATCGTTTCTTGCCAGGATATCCTATCAATTTAAAAAGTCTTTTTAATGTCGAGCACGGTCATATTGTTACATTCATTAGTGTCGAAATGGTTGTGTAGATTATTTTACACATGTTTCTTATCTAGAACGCTTAACGCCGTCTAGTAATATTTTATCAGTCTTAAGGTGATAATTGAGATTGCAGTAGTCCCTTGAGTAGTGCCTGTATTTTTATTATTAATCAATGAATGTTTACGTATTTACTTAAAAAAATGGACTGCTTCATGGCATGGATGTTAGACAAATTGACAATTTTCGACTCCAATTGTTCAATGGAACGACAATTCTTTTTACGTAAACGATTATTGCGAATGGGCTAGGGTTACCAATCAAACATTTGTGCAAATGGAAAAACAAAATCATAAATGGCGAATTTTAAAAAGGCCAATTTATAACAAGGAGTCTTGAAAGTCTCTGATTGACAAATATTGTTACGGATCGGAATTTGAAAAGGATAGGTTATCAAATCAAAAACAATTGAAGACTGGATTCATTTTAAAAGCTTCTCAAGCGAACAAATATATATTTTAATTTGACCAGATAGGGGAGAGCAGGTAGGCTTCGTACAGAGGGAGCATTCGTACAGTAGTCATATCTCCACTACCAAACACATTGACGCGATTGTATTTGTGTGCGTGACTCCCACTCACACGCATAGGCTAACCGCGGAGCGGAGCGGCACTGCGGCGGCCAGCTTCGTCAGGGCAGATCGAAAACGTGTTTTCGCTCCACGTAAGTAATTTTTGGATTCAGTTTGAATGCGTTTATCTCTAATAACTTTTTCTCGAATCGTTTTTTACGTTATTATGTTATATAATGCTCTAGTTTTTCGTGTTAACGTTATTTTTGACATAATCTTAACGGGTATTTTTATTTTGATTTAATTTCTTGCTTGTGTTGGGGTGCCTTCGTGCATTGATGAGTGGGTAGATTCGTACTGTACGAATGTACCCCGAGTTAGTATTTATGGTTTTTTTTTTATTTTTTCAAGTCTTGCCTCGAATATACGTAAATAAAAAAACTGGCAACGTGCGAGTCGGACTCGCGCACAAAGGGTTCCGTACCCATTATCTATACAACATTAGACGTTAGCAAAAAACGGCAAAAAAATCAAGTGTGTTGTATGGGAGTCCCCCTTACCTAAATATTTATTTTATTTTATTTATTTTTTCTTAAAGGGATTATAAAACTAAAAAATCTGTGAATATTTCAAGCATCTACCTGTTGCCGTTATTAATATCAAGCATAAAAACTGTAAAACAATTACGTTTGTTGCATGGGAGCACCCCTAAGTATTTATTTTATTCTGTTTTTAGTATTTATTGTTATAGTGGCCACAGTTTTGCTTAGTTTGGGACTAGGTCAATTGGTGTCAAGTGTCCCATGATATTTATTTATTTATTTATTTATTTATAATCTGTGAAAATTTTAAGTGTCCAACTATTACGACTCAAAGAGACAGAGCCCTTTGACAAACGGACGGACAGACAGACTGCGGAGTCTTAGTAATAGGGTTACGTTGGTACCCTTTGGGTACGGAACCTTAAAAAGGGAACTCGAACAGGGCAGGTAGACGAAGAAACAATGAAATCTGCTAAACAGGAGGTCTTAGACAAAACCTTGTCTATTAGAAAAGCTGGTCAAAAATTATGGTATCAATCGACAACACTTAAACTCGCTTAACAAAGTTCCACGAGAAAACAGTTCCTGAAAACGATGGTACATAGGTACAATCCCAAAGTGTTTGTTTAGCTCGAAATTTGCATCGAATCAAGTTTATCGACTGATGAAGAGGATGCTTTGAACAACTACATCACGGGGTGGACTTTGGACTAAGCAATTAATAAAAAAAACTGTTATTTTGATTAAGACTGAATTATAATATGATTATGTGTTATTTTCGACCTCATTAAATATTTGTAGTTTGTATAAATTGTTTTTTGTGACTCTGTACGGAGGCTCCCCACTATGTACGAATGTGCCTTCCACCGTGTACGAAGCTACCCCGAGCGTGAGGTGCTTTCGTACGTTTCTCATTTTTTGGAAAAACAGTCACAACTTTGAAATGTTGCTATTTGGCAACTCTAACGAATACTACTATGGTAACTAGATATATAGGCAATGTGGTAGTGTTTCAATTATTTTGAAATTAGGTACTGGTTAATTTTTACAAGGCCTAGAGTAAAAAGGTGTACGAATCCTACCTGCTCTCCCCTACCGACGTAAAAAAATCGCGACAGACATGTACTAACACAAACATAAAATTAAGTGACACATACTAAACATCGATGAGAACTAAAACATTTTTCTAGTCACAATAATACTAAGCAATTTTGTGTATAATTTTCGCGCTACATCCTAAGGCTTTCTGCAATATTTACAAAATCATTCGACCACCTTACGGAAGGCCTGCCTACATTTCGCTTTCCTGTACACGATCGCTTCCCTAGAACGTTAATCCCCAACGGCCATCGTATCAAATAGTACTTTCCTAAAGATACAGGCTCAGTTTAATCTAAGTACCAATATGGTAATACTATTTATATATTAATTCTTACACTAGTAACCCTAAATGTCTGCCAAGCCCTATCAGAGCAGTTTGACCCGATTCTTCGGCGGTGTAAGGTAACAGATGTCTCTATCGCTGTCTTCCTCACGCGATAGTGCGTGTGTGATAAATGACTTTGCCGGTCTGAACCTTTGGAATACATTTAACCACACACGTAGTCAACACGCAATCAAATGAAGGAAGCATGCCCTTAAAAGCTACCGCGACTGTCCTACCATAGCCAATTGACCTAGTATAACATCTGAAATAGCTATGCACCTGCAGGGCTACTACTAAACTCGAAACTCGAAGTTCGTGCCGTGCGGTCCCTCTGACACTAATACTATTTAATACGAGAGCGAGAGGGACGGTACGATACGAACTTCGAGTTTTGAGTTACGTAGTAGCCCTGCTGTGACGTCACCGAAAGTAGCATCAGCATAACCATACTTCAGCATACCGCAACGCAACGAATAACAACACCACACGTGTATCTTGGCTTGTATAGATTTGGTATTTAGGCTGTTACTGACCAGTGAGATAAGTACACCTTTGGCCTCATCTGCATCAGGTGAGGTAGGGGTCAATCACAGACAAATTTACGAGTATGTACGCGATCACGAAACGAAGTGTAGGACAGCAAGCGGGCTCAAACTAGCAACTACTGGAATTAATCCAATTTACGCCAATGAACAAGAGCATCACCATAATTCCATTCCACATTTTCATAATTTTTTGCCATTAAATCTTTTATAAACGGTAACTATAATCCATCCCAGCCTATATACGTCCCACTGCTGGGCAGAGGCCTTCTCTCAGAACAAGAGGGCTTGGGCCATAGTTCCCATGCGGGCCCAGTGCGGATTGGGAACTTCACACGTACCATTGAAAATTTAAAATTTCAAATGTAACTCCGCACATGAATTTCGAAAAACTCAGAGGTGCGAGCCGGGGTTTGAACCGACGACCCTCTGCTTGAGAGGCGATAGGTCAAACCACTAGGCCACCAATGGTTTAGTAACTATAATAGTACAATGAATTCACCTCGTTTAGATAAATGATTACCTGTGTATTCTGCTACGAGATCAGTATATTATGTATTTGGTTATGCCATATTTTCGGTTATCTGTGTTCTAGCTCTGTTCATTGCAGTTTGTGGGTAGACCAAAAATGTTTATTCCACTTGTCACTTTGAAGCAGTCACATTTCAGTTTTTTATCAATAACCTACGAGAGCTAGCTTCAATAAACTCGTGAGGCTGCAGAGTATCTGTCCAAAAGCCGACAGTTTATTATTTGGAGAGCGGCATTAAGTAGGGAAACTTATTCGTGCTGCCGAACTTGGCCGAAGGGGTGAGCACTTTATACAGCTTCAGGCCAACTTGGCTAGTTTGTTTAGCGTGAAATGCGCTTTGGCTGTAACTAAACTGTGCTTTAAAGTGGAGGCGGGAATTCGGGTAGCGTACCAAAACGTTATTTGTAACAAAAATAAATACAAATGAACTATGTCTTACTTTCTAGTGTTCCTTCAGTGGCGTCGAGTGAATGTTTTTGTTAGAAAACCTGGAGATTAAGAAAAGCTTCACCTCGTAGTGAATGCACACAAACTTGGCCATACTTCTCATCTCTGACGCCACTTAAAAAATGTTGGTAACCCGGTGGGAATCCCCAGGTTCATATCCACCACTGACTAGCGCCATTAATAAAAACTGCTATATATCGTTTGCACCTTTAGATAAAAGCTTATAAAAACTTAAACGTGGCTGGCAACGCGTCTGCAATCGTCTGGTGTTGCGGGGGTCCATGGGTTATGGTGCTCACTTACTACACAATGCTTTTAAGGGATAAGTTCATCCAGACACAGAGGAATAAACGAGTATCCGGTCAGAAACCGGATTTTTAAAAAATAAATCAATGGACAAATAAAGAGGCAACAGATGGTTTTGCTTGAGGGCGCTGAAAGATGAATTCTAACAACTTCTATGAACTGTCATGTGTTAAACAAGTGTTCAATGAGTGTCTAAGTTATTTAAGTAACGCTACGAACTTAATCTTAAGCACTAATATGACATAGATGTAGAACTAGTCCACTGAAGGAAGTTCGTAATTAGACAAGTTCGAGCCCGCAGCGCATACGGACAATACTAAACTCACAAACTTATGATAAATTCGTTACTTAATGCATTGAGTGTTCCGTTTGCCAAATTGCAGTTTAAATGCAGTTCGATTTATTGTGGCGGTCTTGGGGATAGGCTTTTGTTCAACAGTGGACGACTTCCGGTTGATGATGATAATGACGGTGATGATGTTAGATCAAGACTGCCCTTACCATATAGGTCGTGTGTACTATCATAACAAGTTTCTAAGACAAACCAACCAACTCATCAAAACCTTAGGTTTTATAAAATCTGAAAAATATTTTGCGCAACTTCTTTTTATAACAAAAACAACAAAATAAAGACAGATGTTGGGAAAGTCCCGCGAGATATTAAGTTCTACGAGGAAGCCAACCCGTGGGCGGAAGCTTAGTTATCAATATTAAAACGTTTCACTATTCCAATCTCTTGTTATCTTAAACTATCTAAGCAAGCTTCGCAAAGAAAGTTTCGTTATTTTTATCTCGTGAAAAAATCTTTTCCGTAACTAGTAACAGGCTTTGAAACGCCAAACACTTTTCCAATTCCAGATTTATGTGAGGACCCGATACGTTTTCTATTATTGGAGTTTCGGCCGTCCGATAAATAACAATTTATATAACACAGCTTTGTATATGTGCCCTATTAAAGTATCGTGCAGTATAACCGAGTATTTATGAGTCGTGAGCACGTGTCTTGAACTATTTAGCGACACCTTATTGAATTGTTTTTGTTTTTACATAATAACAGAGTTGTTTTCTGCCGTCTGTCGTTCTACATGTATGTGTGTATGTACACTTAGATCTTTTAAACTACGCAATGGATTTTTATGTGGTTTTCATCAATAAATATAGTGATTCAAAGAAAAGGCCTTTGATATTCATAACATGAATCTTATCCATTCCAGACAATATTTAAATAATATGTTTTGTCTGAAAACAGATATTATTAATAGAGGTGCTATTTATATCTTAAAGAAAAATGCATGCACATGACATAATGTAACTTTGCAAAGTACTTGAAAAGTATTTGAAAATTAAGGTACAAATTCGATTGATTGCAAACTTTGTTGATCAAAACATATGACTCTCGGTTAAGTAGCACAAAATTGTTCTGTAAGCAAAGTTAGTGTACACAAATTTGGTGTCATTCAAAATTTTAGAGACAAGAGGCTAGATTATTGTAAAGACTACATAGGTATAGACAATGGGTCTGAGACATCAGAAGTTCATAGTGTATTTTAGTTTCCACCAAAAACAACATCATTAAACGCCTATTTGAATTCACGATGAGGGACAACCATGACGCGCATAGCAAATAAGCAAAATACATGACTAGAACATCACTTGCCGAAACCAGATTTTTCCAAGTTTGTGCCGTAGCCCATTGGAATAAGAAGCAGGGGTATTTCGGCTGGAAACTTGATGACGACAGCATAGATTGCTGAATGGATTGGAGCTATTTGAAATCGGAAATGAAACGCTCATTAGGTTTTTGAATGGCTTGATATTAGTCGCTTCAAGCCGACAGCTTATTTCGTAGTATATTTTGCTTCCTTATACAGTTTAGTTTCATAGTATCCCGAAGATGTGAGATCAATTTTATTAGCGTCGGTTGGGTCCCTATTTTCAGGCACGTATTAGTCTCAATATGGAGCGTATCAGTGTGGTTCGGATTAGAACCGTTTTATAGATGAAATGTTCATCGGAGTACGATAAAAATCACGTTTTAGAGAACATCTCGTTCGCACGTCTTACACGGGTCGCTTTTTTCGAACATGGAGGGAACTGCGAAGCTGTATTTCTCCGGTGAATCATTTATCAAGCGGCCGGCCGGCGCTTTTTATTGACAGGGCCGGGTCGGCACACCTGCTGGCAGCATTTAAATATCAACAAAGATACATCGTCGGCCTAAATCGCAAACCTCGTAACTCAATCTGATCAAATTTTACAGGAGGCACAAAAAACTTCACTACCAAAAATTTTGTATGAAGACTTTCTAAGTTTTTTTTTACATAATGTTAAGTTAAATTTAGCCGTCAGATTGTTAAGACCTATTTTTTTTTTAAATCACCTGAACCTGGAAATTCTGGAGTTAAGAGTTCTTCTTGAAAATTTTATAAAGCAAATCGGGAGTTAAGAGTTTTGCTATAAAAAATAGTGGTAATGTTTTGATCTGAACAAGGTAATTATTTACATGATTAAGTTTTTTTTTATACGGCTGGAGGCAAACGAGCAAGTGGGTCTCCTGATGGTAAGATGTCACCACCGCCCATAAACATCTGCAACACCAGGGGTATTACAAACGCATTGCCAACCTAGAGGCCTAAGATGGGATACCTCACGTGCCAGTAATTTCACCGGCTGTCTTACTCTTCACGCCGAAACATCACAATGCAAGCACTGCTGCTTCACGGCAGGATTAGCGAGCAAGATGGTGGTAGCAATCCGGGCGGACCTTGCACAAGGTCCTACTACCTGCAAGTATGTTTGGCTCAGTGGGTCAAGCACGTAGAAAGGTTGGGAGAGGGTCGAGCCGTGAAGAGAGCGCACTTTGAGATGACCGAGAGGCCGGTTGGCTTCCCAGGTACCGCTGGAGGGACGAGGTCTTGAAAGACCTTTTGGACCTCAGGGTCGAAGACTTGCAAGAGCTGACTCAACACCGCAAACCGTGGCGTAATCTGGTGTTGGAGGCCAAGATCCACTTTGGGTCACTGCGCCCTGGTAGTAGTAGTAGTAGTAGTAGTAGTAGTAGTAGTAGTTAGTGAGATACAAGGTGGTGTAGGGTTCAACAAATCTCTTGTTGAGATGAATAGTGCTCTTCCTGAACTAAAATTAAAGATCCATCGTATTGATTTACATCGAAATTGTAACATGCATACGTTTTTACCTATTTTTTGAAAAAATATTTTCTGCAGTCTTGCTTCCCTTTGTTGATTCATTTTAGTATCCGCCTACAGAACAAAACAATGTTATAAGTAAAAAAAAACATTAGTAAAGCAGCTGGGACGAGTTCGACTAGATCCCACTATAATATAATAAATGCGAAAGTTTGTAAGCCTGTTTGTTTGTTTCTCACTTCGCTTGATGACGTCTAAACCGCTGAACCGATTTAGATGAAATTCGGTATACAGATAGTTTGAGTCTCGGGGAAGGACATAGGATAGTTTTTATCCCGGAACATTTTCATAGTTCCAGCGGGATAGGAAAAACCGAATGCTCCGCGGACGGAGTCGCGGGTAACAGGCTAGTAGGTAGGTATAACATAAATGAAAAAAGTGACACAAACAAAACAAATGCCTATTCGAACAATCACAACTACGTACTAGATTAAATAATTTGCGTAGAAAACCTCGTAACTAATCTTCACGCGTAAAGATACACGCGAAGCAAACCCCGTATGTCCACGGCACGCAAACAAACTACATTTTCAATAGTCTAATGTGTTTAAATATGATAAATATCTTTCAAGAATACACAATCAGTTAATATTGTAGAACCTTATTACACACCTGTTAGTCTGCGCTCGTTTAATTCTTAAATCTTTACGCAAAACTGACGTGCAGTCACACCGCCATCGCAAACTGTAGGTACTGAAGGGAGTGGCGGGGGGAGATACGTGGTATATCTTTTACAAAAATGGCGGCCGGGAGTTGCGAGGTTTTCTATTTGGCTTTTTAAACTTAAACGGTTTATTCTTGATATTTAAGAGTTTTGCCGTTAGATGCGTTCAGAATAGTACTATCTAAAAGTATCAAAACATAATTTTCTAAAAAAATGGAGTTACGAGGTATGCGATTTAGGCCGACGACATGCGATATAATGTTTTTGGTCAACTACGTATAAATTTATTTTGTTTGCAACTTATAAATATTTTGGTGATATTTCTTAAATTTTGCACTGTTGTGTTTCGGCGTGGAGAGTAAGACAGCCAGTGAAATTACTGGCACTTGAGGTATCCCATCTTAGGCCTCTAGGTTGGCAACGCATCTGCAATACCCCTGGTGTTGCAGATGTTTATGGGCGATGGTGATCTCTTACCATCAGGACACCCAATTGCTCGTTTGCCATCCAGTCGAATAAAAAAAATTGAAGGGAAACACCAGCACAAAACTAATTAATTGTTATTTTTGATTATAAATATCAAAACTAACAGTTTCTACGTTTTTATGGTTTAGAAGAATTAGGACAATAACTTTGTCATATCCCCGGAACACAAACGGAATCGTTATCAAAGAAATCACTTAAGTAATTGAAAAACATTAATTAACATATGGGACAAAAAAAAGAAGACAATTAATTAATTAAAAATAAAATTAATGGTCCGTTTGCAAGCTTGAACCGTTTAAATAATCATGTTGAATCTGTTGTAAAATTTGTACAAGAATAATTTAGTTTGTTTATGATACGGTTAGCTAGTTGAAAACCTTACTGCGTAGGTCTATTATTTGTATCCATGGCATTGGGTAACAATCACTAGATTACGAACGATCGAACACGCGCGCAACACCTAACCTTCGATATCTGATATACCTAGCCAAAGCGTTTTCTCCCACTCGAAAAAACACGTAAAAACAATTTCAAACAGCAGCGGCGCGCAATTTCCATTTTGAAGTACTTTGTACCCTTTATTCCTTTCATAAAGTAACTCAAGATACGAATATTACGGCGAATTTCAGGTGTAAGTACTCTAAGCCAAGATAAATGTCCGCGGGGAGACGGATTCGTACCCTGGCGCGATTTTAGCCATTGTCTGAGTCCGTCACTGCCTTACACCGCATAATGGCTGAGATTATAATGGTGATAGATGACCCGGAACGGTGTTGATAATTTGATTTATAAAAAACATTTATGACAACAATAAAATGAAATTAATGAAAGGTAAAACGGGAACGAGAAGTACTGAGGTGAGATGTGTTTGGAGTGGGGAATCCCGAATCTGATGGCAAAGAAGGTTACCTAACAAATTCAGTCGCAACTCTGCGGAAGTCCAGATTAAGTTTAGAATAAAGTGGCTAGCTAGGTGCGCGACGAATAAAGTTGTGGTTTTTTTTCTAGGATCTCATTTCCATATTTGCCCTGTAATTTGTCAATTTTCATTTTGATATGAGGAAATGAATAAACAGTTATTAATTGTAATCTTAACGAATATTATATTACAAATCATCATCATCATCATCTGAGGCATTACAGCCGCGGGTGGGCCTTAGCCTGGTCCAGTAAATCTCTCCATTCCGATCTGTTCATGGCTTTTCTTTTCCAACTTATCACCCCCAAGTTATATTACAAATGTGAAAA
Organism: Choristoneura fumiferana; assembly: GCF_025370935.1. Taxonomy (NCBI): domain Eukaryota; kingdom Metazoa; phylum Arthropoda; class Insecta; order Lepidoptera; family Tortricidae; genus Choristoneura; species Choristoneura fumiferana. The sequence continues at coordinate 3,578,896 of NC_133481.1, forward strand.
TTAATCGTATGTTTGTTACACTTTCACGCTTAAAATGATGTTTAGTAGAGATAGTTGTTATCCCGCATAATCATAGTGCCCGCGGGTGCTTTCTTCTTCCTTCTTTGTTTCTTTTTGACAGTTAGTTTGTAATATATAAATAAATAAATAAATATCACGGGACAATTCACACCAATTGACCTAGTCCCAAAGTAAGCTTAGCAAAGCTTGTGTTATGGGTACTAAACAACGGATAAATATAATTATATATAGATAGATACATACTTAAATACATAGTAAACACCCAAGACCCGAGAACATACATTCGTATTTTTCATATAAATATCTGCCCCGACACGGGAATCAAACCCGGGACCTGAAGCTTTGTAGCCAGGTTCTCTAACCACTAGGCCATCTGGTCGTCTAAATATAATATGAATGATAATAATAGTTAAATTTAATGTAAAATGATAAGTATAATGTAAATTATTTTTTCATGTTTCTCGCAGCTCTACTATACTTGGGTATTATACCTACCCTTCGGCGTAAAAACATACAACCTACTAGCTTTTGCCCGCGGCTTCGCTCGCGTTAAATTTGTGGTAACCGTGCGGGATAGATATGACTCCTTAGATCGATTTTTAAAAAAACTTTCACTAATAGAAATCTACACAGTTTTTGATTGACATAATAATCTACTTTTATCCCGAGAAATTGTAAAGTTTTTTTGTTTGTGCCATTAACTTTTGAGGAGTTCCCTTCTACGGAGACGATCCTGGTCAGAATGAGCAGGATGTCACTGCCAAATGATTGAATTGTTACCAGATTTACATCAGTTTGCCAAATCTCCAGTCCCTAGTTTTATTAGTTAAGGTTTCGAACTCTACGTCCCTATGAGTATGAGGCCGTGTCCTAAAAGTACATGCTGAGTACATGACCTCTGTAAAGCTTAGAAACCTTCAAATGCGGTACTAATATAGTACGGTGACTTTCGAAGTATACCAATTTTAAAGAGTATTTGCATTGCACCAAGCTTTTATGCGAGTTCAACCTTTTTTTTATAAAATCGATTTTATCCAAAAAAGGTTGAACTCGCATAAAAGCGTTGGATTGAGTTTTCAAACGTGTCAGAATAAAATGTAATTTAAATCAAAGGAGTATTGATATCAACTTCGAAGCAAATCACCCACAAAATATTTTTTTACCCCTTTTTAACCCCGTCAGGGGATGAATTTCAATAAAATATGAAACAGGTCTTCCATTAATTATGTTAAAGAATGTTTATGCAAAATTTGAAGTAGATTGGACCAAGGAATCACGTTGTCCCATACAAACTTTTCCCCCCTTTTTCACCCCCTTAGAGGTAGAATTTCGGAAAATCCTTTCTTATTGGATGCCTACGTCATACAAAGAATACTTACACCCTCCAAGTTTCAGGTCTCTACGATCAGTGGTTTAGGCTGTGCGTTGATCCGTCAGTCAGTCATTCAGGACAAAGCATTTTATATGTATATATAAGAAGATAGATCCCTATCTGTCGATAAAGCGAACGTAACAATATTATAGTTATAATTAGACATTTCTGTATCTATTTGCTTCTATTAAATTCTACACGCTTTAATTTAGTGATAAACGACTAAAACGTATTCAGTATTAAAATGGCATTAACAAAACACTGTAATCAACATTTTTAATTTTATAATCTGTCGGATTAAAAGGTGATTAATAACCATAAAGTGTTCATATTTGATTAATTCGATGCGTGGAAATGCTTTGTTGTGCTGTTTCATTTTATTAGGGATCAATGGACTTCGTTTACTAATGAATGTTCTTTTCAGGTTTCGTTATGAGATTTTCGAACAAAAAATAGTAAATTTCTTAACCCTATTGAATAGTTCTATTGTAATCATAAATTTATTTGACTGTCATGTCAGTTTATTACTTTTACTCATATATAAGCTTTGTTAAAAAATATCACTGTGCGTCCTAGCATTTACCTACCTTATAAAGAACAAAAGTGTGCAATTGTTATTAATTAAGGCTGGTTGGTTTCGTTATCGAATGTAATAAATAAATAAAAAAAATACTTTAAATAATTTCCAAAATTACAAAACTTATAACTCATCTATTATTTAGAAAGAATCGGGAGTCAGGCGGATATTATACTTAATAAGAAATCCGTCTAATACACTAGTAAAAAGGATCATAAAATTAATTAAAGCATAGATAAGCTAAAAGGAATAATATTAAAAGGCGAGCAGGGCAATACGTAAAAACTTATTATATTACCTACTACTCTGCTCCAACGCCTCCAACCATTTGGGGAATAAAATGATGCTTAAAATTAAACAAACAAAAATCAAAAAACTTAGATTGTTAATATTGCAAGTCATGATGTGTTGAAAACTAAATACTATAATTAACATCGACTTATGTAAAACTAATGAATGACCATGCGAAAATAAATTTTAATTTGAAATTATACCTACTCATTACGAGTATATATTTCGCACCGTCTACCCGTGCTGAAAGTAACAAGCAAATACAGAAACGAATAATATGACTAAGAGCGAAATCATTTCAATGGAAAACAAAATAATGATAAATTTATCCGTGATTGACAGAGTAATAAAAAATCAGATTAACACTGGAAAGACCAGAACCTCGTGCGACAGTCAAAATAAGATAAAAGATTAAATTAGCTTTATATAAACGCGGGTACAGCGAATCTTGTTAAATCGATCAAAATGCGCGTGCTTGTTATTGCCGGTATACTGTGCTCTGTGCTTGGCCTCTGTCATGCCGCAGACTTGACCGGCTACCATCAAAGAGTCGGCGTCAAGGAAGCTCAAAGAATAAAGCAGGCTGAAGATAAACTGTTCAGTAGCGGGCCTCACCGACCAGCAATCAGCTCAGCACCAATCGTCGGCGGCGCCATCGCACCCATCAACAACCACCCCTATCTCGCAGGACTCATCATTGACCTCTTTGGCCTGCCGCACACTTCAGCTTGCGGAGGATCGATTCTTACAAACTCGAGGATCCTCACAGCCGCGCATTGCTGGTTCGACGGAAATTTCCAGGCCTGGAGATTTACCGTCGTCCTAGGCTCCCCGTTCTTGTATCACGGAGGAGTCAGGGTCCCCACGTCAACTTTCGCCATACATCATCAGTATAATCCGAACACACTGGCCAACGACCTAGCTATCCTATATCTGCCCAGTGCAGTGCCGTTCTCAGCCGCTATAAGACCTGTCGTTCTGCCAACCGGGCCTTGGACAACTTTTAATTTGCACAACGTTTGGGCCGTAGCATCTGGTTACGGCAGATACTCCGACGTATCAAACCCTACCATTAATACGATGGTCCGAAACGTGTTCCTTCGAGTGATTACTAATCAAGAATGCAGAGCAGTGTATGGTGGCTTTATCCAAGACTCGAATGTATGCACATGCGGCTGGGGTGGAGTCGGAATTTGCAGAGGCGATTCAGGGGGACCTTTAATTGTGCAAAACCAGGGACAAGACGTCTTGATTGGGATCAGTTCATTTGTGGCCGAGGACGGATGCAAACTCGGCTTTCCATCTGCGTTCGCTCGAGTCACTAGCTACATTGATTGGATCCGGATGCATCTGTAAAAGCAATTACTGTGTGACGCTGTGTAATCCTGAGCGTAAGAAAATTGTATACCTAAACATTTTTCGAAAGTGGATACTATTTTTATTTTTTCGAATTCCTGTTTTGTAATTATTGTATAGATGAATGTTGTTGTTTTCTGTGTAATTTAGGTATTTTTCACTGACCTCACAAATGGAGGTAATTTTAATAATAAGTAATGAAATATTTACTACAAGTTGCATTTTTTTTATAACTATCCATATAAAACGCTGGCACTCATCATAAACTGACTATTATAAACTTTTATTAATAATCCAAACAATATTTTAAAAACCAGAAATTGTCATGACAGTCATCTAATTTAATTCCTGGCCCACGATTGAACTTTATCTTAGTAAACAATTTTATGTATAGGTACAGTCGAGTTCATAAACTTGTGAGCAAACATTTGATCAAAAATATCTGAACACGACTCTATTGTTAACGGCGTAGAAGCGTGTTCAGATATTTTTGATCAAATGTTTGCTCACAAGTTTATGCACCTGACTGTACAACACTACTACTACAACGTTTACTATGACAACGCTTATCGAATGATGTCAATTTTATTATCCATACAATACAATGACTCTATATTGTACACCATACTCGTAAATGCTAAGCGATACAGAAACAGGTAAGTAAATACAGAGAGAAAAATTACGATGTAAAATAGAAATAAAATAGAAATATTTACTCGCTCTTCGCATAGTACACAGAACATAATGAAAATACATGAAAAAAATACAATTTAAACACTACGAAATTCGAAAACCGAACGACCCAACAACAACAACACCCGACAAGGTAAGCAATAGGCGGCCTTATCGCTTAAGAGCGATCTCATTATGATCAGGTTCTGTAATGATCTAAGAATCAAATTGGTTGTACGAGATTCATATGGCGGTGCTAGCTGAAACTCAGCGCTAGTCAATTTTTAACATACAGTCAAGTGTGTTTCTAACGTACAGTCAAGTGTGAAAATAAGAACTTATTCAAATTTTCAAAAATAAGTAGGTACCAGACTCTTATTCCGACGCAATAAGGCTGTAGTAACATATTTTTGAGTGGTTCGAATAGATACTTATTTTTGTAATTGACTGTACATAATATTGCCAATAACATTGTGCGGCTCCCAAAGTAAAAACTTCTAGAAAAGCCGTCATTTCTTAGTGTACACTAACAACTAAAATACTATTCGCTAAGTAACGCGAATAAGTAATTTGAGAAATCCCTGTCAGTGAGGGAGGCTAATGGAAAATTCAAAATGAATGGACTAGCTACCTCGGAAATTGACTAATGGGGCGAAAATCTATTGTAACTATGACAGAGTACCGTGTTTTAATGTAAATACATAGATAGATATAGATAGACAGTTTAACGTCCCACTGCTGGGCACAGGCCTCCTCTCAGAATTGAGGGCTTGCGCCGCAATCCTCACCTCAGCCGGGTGGCTATAATGAGCTGACCTTTAGAGCAATTGAAAAAACCGGCCAAGCGCATGTCGGACACGCCCAAGATAGGGTTCCGTAGCCATTACGAAAAAATCAAGTAATATTTAAGGATTTCGTATTTTGTACGGAATCTTCCAAGTTAAGGTATATTTTATACATTAGGCTGCTATTTACTCTTAAACTACTAATAATTCTTAAGCAACCTCAGCCGTTATAATTTTTCTTGCAAATTTAAAATACTTACTACCATCCTGTTTTTTTTTCACCCAACAGTTTAGATTGTAGAGGGGGAGAGGACGCTCAATTTTAATGAAAATTTGCATTTCAAAATTGAATATTTCGCAAACAGATCCCTGAATCGAAAAATCGTCTTGGCAATCCCGCAATGGTTTTAAAAGACCTATTCAACGATACCCCACACAATAGGGTTAGCCGAGAAAAAAAAATCACCCCCACTACGTCTATAATAATAATAATGATAATAATTTATTTTATTTATAAAGATAACATAGATCTCATTTTTGTTAGTAGCAATCTTAAAAATAATGTTAGTATTTAAAAACTAAGTTGAATTTTACCCTTAAAATAATTTCGTTTAAAACAGGACAACAAACATGATCAGCTATCATCTTTAAGATGCTGTTTGGGCTGCTCCTATTCTACTCAGCAGTGACGCTGCTTTTTATATGGGAGCTTTTTTTTGAGTGATGTTTTTTTTATTGCTATGGGAGGTACCCTTAAAAAAATTATATTTGTCGGCGTGACTAATATGTATGTATATTCATGCTAAATTACAGCTTTCTAGTACTAACGGCCTCTGAGTTTAACCGCGGACAGACAGATAGGCGGGCAGACATGGCGAAACTGTAAGGGTTCCTAGTTGACTACGGAACCCTAAAATAAACCAATTAAAGAACTCTCTTACAACAAACATGTCGGCGTTTTAGTCCGATCTTAGGAAGAAATTCTTCATACGTGGAGACTACGGCATTTGGCCTTTTAACAAAAAGAAGTTTATAATGAGGGCTATCGCGTATGAATTCGCCGTTAGAGGCGCTAGTGTAGGGTGAAGTCTCCGAAATGTCAAATCTCATAGTTTTTGGGTGAGCTACGCGGGTTTTATTTATAATTAGAATAATTTTGTGAATATTTTGCAATACCTGAAATTAATTATGGCAATTATGCGTTATGGGGCAATGAATGCCTGTGTTTTGAGACAGTTTTGTCATTCGGAAACTTTTGTCCTCCCTTTTTTTCCGAACAAAACGGGACCACGCAACACTGTGGTTGCTCGATATTTTATGGTACGGTTTTAAGGTGTATTAATTATGATTTTAATCTAAACTTTGTTTTCACACCCGTAATAACAGACTTTGAAAGCCACACTTAAAAACCTCACGCAACAGTGGCGCCATCTAGAAAGACAAAAACCGATAGCCCTCATTGCTTGTCCGTCTACTTTATCATTTTTGAGGTCATGGTTTCATTTCAGCAAAAGGATAACAAACGTAAGAGAAACCAAACAAAACACAACAATTCAGCGGCTACATTTATGTAGGTACACTCAATCTGCACCACAAAATCCTCGAAAGTATCCCCAACAGGCTTGTTTACGTCATCAACAACGTTAATAGTACGTAGATTATTTCGTACTAGTACCGAGGCGCAGGGTACATAATTAAGGGTGGCAACAACGACCCAAGTTAACGGTACTGCTAAGAATTCCTCCAAGATTTACTACTTACAAAGATATTCGACTGAGATTGCGTACTTGAAGATGGGGACTTTTCATAATTTTCGGAGACTTGAATAGAAGGGGTTTGTTAGAGAAAGAATTTTCCATTTTTGATATCCGCGCGAAATAACGGAGCTAACGCTTTGCAACTGATTTGACTGACTGCTTGCTGCACGGGAAAAAATGTAGGAACTGCTAGAAAATAGTAAACAGTTAAGTCTGGGAAATTGCATACGTTTTTATAATAAAATTCCAAAAAATATTACCAATGAAACTGATACAAAATTCAAATACATTGTCAAGAAGACATTAATATGTAAGGCTTATTATAAAATTTATGAATATATCATGGACAGGGATATTTGGAAATAATTCCGATCCACATTGGAGATCCCTTACTTCATGTAACGAATCTACTGTGTAATATCTGACACAATAAGCGTACATAAATATCTGATACGACTTTGTTTCTAGGGCCGGAAGGACGTGTCAGATATTTCGGCACGCCCCGCTGTGGTAGATATTAATACTGGTGACTGTACCTTGATTTTAGAGAAGCTCTATATTTCGGCACAATCGCATGCGCCATGATCACGAGACGACGCTTTACCTTTATCATTGTTTGTATGATTTACAAAAAAAAAATACGCGCCCAATATCTTTCGATAACCTGACCGGCAGACCTTCCCCTGTCCCCCTGACCCTGATTCACCATCCATAGATTAATTTTATTTGACGGATAATGTGATGCTGTCTCTGTTTGTTTTTTCGAATAGACGGAGACGGCATCACATTTAGCCGTCAACTTAAATTAATCAGTGGGTGATGAAACAACCCCTAACTATTTTTATTCATTAGACCGCTATTATTGCGACCTACATCACATATCGACAGGTTTCTGACTCAACCTCGTATATTATATGACATTTTATGAAATTGGAGTATTGTAAAGGATTTTTGTCTAAAATGGTTATTCGAAATTCATGAAATTTCTTATCCAAACTTACGATACGATATGAACATTAAACATGAATCATGGAAAGTGCCTATCAACTGTCTTTCATATTTTTTGACAGAGAAGAAGGCATACCTTGCCACCTCCTGTCATAAGTTCTTTATGGTTAACCTACATGAAGGTTGTCACGCCCAAGAGCACGGGTACCCTCTGAAATATGGCAAACCGCACACCCGGTAACAGCCGTTGTAAAAGATACTCGCGGGTGAAATTTACGTTTATTTATTATTCTCATGTCTCTTCAGCAATATTTATGAATATTTGGTAGGTATTCATCATAAGAAAAAAACAGTTGCGTTCGTTCGGTGATATACTTAAGTAGGTACATCTGTACACGAAAACGCTCACGTACCTACACATTAACTACACATAATTTACTTCACGTACACATACTTATTTTTTATTAGTTTCTTTACTGGCGATCAGCCCTGGCTTGACACGGGTGCAACTTTGAAAATAAACCTTTAAAAGGCGGTAACTTCACAGTTTTTACCTCCCTTACTCCAATAAACTACACCCGCGCGGAGCCGAGGCGCGTGGCTAGTTGTATGTTTTGTATACCTAAGTAGTCACTTTTTCTCTTCGATATTTATCAGATTAAGTAGTTTTTGCATCAAGGAGTAACAAACCTCCATCCATTCTCACAAACTTACGCGTTTATAATATTAAGTAGAATAGGACTGTAATGATTTGAATACTTAATACCTACATAGAGCTTTATCAAGCAGCTTCACTTCGTCTACTGATCCTTAGAACAATACTCCACAAGTTACTAAGTTAAGTCACTGTTGTGTTTCAGCGTGGAGAGTAAGACAGCCGGTGAAATTACTGGCACTTGAGGTATCCCATCTTAGACCTCTAGGTTGGCAACGCATCTGCAATACCCCTGGTGTTGCAGATGTTTATGGGCGGTGGTGATCTCTTACCATCAGGAGACCCACTTGCTCGTTTGCCATCCAGTCGAATAAAAATTTTTTTTATAGCATCTACGAAAAATATGGAAATCTTTCGACATTGAAATTAATATCTAAAATTCCTTAATTGAGAAAGGTTTTTATTAATACAATACAAAAAAAAAATAATATTAGAAGTAGCCAGACAAACGTCTCTAGAGAAATTAGTCAAGTCAACCGATCACGCCACTAACAAAAACTTCTTATTATAGGCCGCTGGAATCGGAATCCGTGTCACGCATTTCAAAAGCCTGATTAACTAGCGTTCTGGAAAGCCTTGTGTTTTTTTGTAACGTAAAAATACACCAACGACGGAATATTCAAGAAGATTTGATTAATAATACAAAAAAAGTATGAATGTGAGAGTTTGTTAGTCTTTTACGCTAAAACTGGACGGTTTTGTTTTGAGTGAAATTTGGTATATATAGCCTAACAAGGCCGATTCGGGAGCAACAGCTGCGACTACGACCGCATAGTTGGCAACTACTTACTTAAGTAAGTCAAGTCATGGCCAGTGATATAGGAAAGAGAGAGCAGAACTCGCTTTACAGTCAGGTGGTCGAATCCCGCGTTATCAAGTACAAACATACCCTTGGTCTTCTGAATCTTTTTTCCAACTAGTGAGGGCGGCGATCTTGGACGATAACATGGCCCGCTTTACACTCAAAACCATGCCACTTATAAATGATACTTATTGCACAACTAAACGAGCCAAGATCAATTAGCCCAGTTTCTCTTGGGTGATTAACAGCTAATATTCTTGTTCTACAGACCCTCAAAAGCACCACCCGCGCATCGACTTCCCGACGCGCTTCCTCAGCTCTGGTGAGACGCTACGCGCTAACTGCACGACTGCGCCCGCGCTTCCCGCGCCACACATAACGTGGTTCATCAACGGGAAGAAGGTAAGTTCCCGTTGACTTCCCGACGCGCTTTCTCAGCTTTGGCGAGACACTACGCGCCAACTGTACAACTGCGTCACGGTTCCCACAACACACATAACGTGGTTCATCAACGGAAAGAAGGTAGGTTCTCATTGACATCCCGACGCACTTTCTCAACTCTGATGAGACTCTGAGTGCCAACTGCTTGATAGCGCCCGTGTTTCCCGCGCCACACATAACGTGTTTCATCAACGGGAAGAAGGTAGGTTCTCATTGACTTCCCGACGCGCTTCCTCAGCTGTGGCAAGACGCTACGCTCTAACTACACGACTGAGCCCGCGCTTCCCGCGCCACGCATAACGTGGTTCATCAATGAGAAGAAGGTAGGTTCTCATTGACTTCTCAGCTTTGATGAGACTCTGAGCGCCAACTGCTCGATAGCGCCCATGTTCCCGCGCCACACATAACGTGGTTCATCACAGCCGACTTTTCTGGTTCATCAGGCATTGCCTATACCTGAAAAAACTCGCATACACGATCCGGTCGACCGGCGCAGGTATACCTCTTCGGCAAACCGTAAGGTGTACGGCCAGCTTAACACGATGCTTTTGTGTTAACTCAGATGGACGAGCTGCTGGCCCACTCGCACAAGTACCGCGTGCCGCAGAGCGAGCGCAACGGGCGGCGCGCGCGCACGGACCGCGAGCCGAGCACGCCGCCGCCGCTGCTCGCGCTCACGCAGGCCTCGCACGTCGCCACGCGCGCGCCCGGCTGCAGCCTTAAGGAACACGCTGTATGTATAAACATAACACTGAAGCCTGGCCCATACTCATCATCATCATCAGCCTACAGCTACTGCTGGACATAGGCCTCTTACATGGCTCGCCACAACACTCTGAGATACGAAACAGACACCCGTGCGAAAAGACGAGCTGCTGTGAACAGCATATTAACTTCATAAGACGGAGGTCATTGCAAGCTTTAAGGAAGAAAAGGAATCATTGCCGTCGTCATAACATATCAGCGGTAAAGGACAGGTTAAGACGGCTAAACCCCCATAAAGCTTAGCCAGTATGTTGAACCTTGCCGAATGAATTTCCAGTTCGGTGAGCTCCACGAGCCGAGCGTGGTGCACGCGTCGTCCCGGCACCGGAGCCGGCGGCCGCGCGACCGGGACCTCTACGTCACCGTGTCGGAGCTGCAGCTGGTGGCCACCGGACGGCTCGAGATCACCTGCGTCAGCACTATCCCTGAGTTCCGGAGCATACACGACAAGTTCGCTGACCTTAGGAACGACACAGTCATTGGTAAGAAAGATTGACAGATGGGTTTTCTGCGAGCGTTGCAGCTTGCAGCCGCTATCAGGTTCCTGTCGCTTATATGTCAATGAACTACAAGAATTTTTTCGGTCATGCGACCGCGATGTTAGACTAACATCTGGTAGCATAGTGTGGTTTTGTTGCTCTGAAGATGAGCTCTGGTTGAGTTCGAAACGCGTCAGTGTAGTGTAGTGTTGATGATAGATGGGTTTGTGTGATTTGTGTGTTCTTAGAGTGTGGAGGTGGAGGAACTGCATGAGCGGGTGAGCGAAGAAATACTTTTAGTTCATTGATATGGAATGGACCTCCGCAAAGTAACGCCTGATTCAATAAATTGCTTATACATGTCGCTCTCGCATCGGTCTAGTCAGTCACCAAAGACGTTGTGCAAAGGGAACACGTCAAAAATCGTCTGAAACAGACGCGTAGGTCTGATTGATTGATATCTTGCTGATACTGAAGAAATGAGTCAGGTAGAAGGATTTTATAAAACGGTATGGTGTGCATGCTAAAAATACAATTCATTAAAGTCTGCTTACGGTCTCTCATTTCTTCAATATATGCGACAGGACACTGATGTAGCGGTTGAAACGCGCGATAGAAATACCCAGAGAAAAACATAGTAAAATAGATACATTTTTTTTGTTTCTAAATTAAAATCATACATTACATTTAATATATGTCAAAAATATATGTATATATATGTAGGGGATCACAAAAAGATCGTTAAGAAAAATAAAATTAAGTAAAATAAAACATGGTCAAAATATACATAACATCAATTAAAATAATAATAAAAATTACAATAGGTAAAATTAAAATACCCGTGGGAATTCCCAATAATTTAATCGTGATCATTTATTTATTGTTATTACGGGTTACGTTTATTGACGTTACTTTATAAACAATAGAGCAATGTTTCAAAATTGCTGATCCCGTGGGAATATCGTGATAAAAAGTAGCCTATGTCTTATTCCAGACGTCCCGCTGTCTAGATAATCTACATACCAACCTTTATGCCTTTATGCCTTTGTACAAGTATCTTAAAGTTTGTCAGTTGTATTTTGTTAATTTTCTGTTGTACAATAAAGAGTTTACATACATACATACATACAAATTTCATCTAAATTAAACGTTTAAGGATTTGAAACAAACCAACTAATATTATACGTGTATAGTATACATATTAGGAAGATAGTACCTAGTATTGAATGATACTTAGAGCCTTGTCCGAATAAACAGAACCGACATCTCACATATCTGTCACAAAAAAAAAACAATGAGTGCAGGCCCGTACCTCATAATATACAACCGGTGCAGTTCTAATACTACGACGTGCGAAATTCGAACTTCCTATCTAGCCGTCCTGCTGACGCTTAAACTCCAATTCAATAGAATCTGACAATCCTGTAGACACTTGCAGCCTACTAATATAAACACCGGGCTGCCTAAGGCTTTGTGATGTGACCATTATTCTTTTTTGATTCCTTTTAGATGATAATTGCAACAACAGGGACATCAATAATCAAGTGTGCCCACGATAGGGTGTCTTAAATATGTAGAAAATTGACAGATTCTATTGAATTGTACTTTACATACTTATATTATTTAATACGAGAATGAGAGGGACGGTGCGATACGAACTTCGATTTTGGAATTTCTTAGTAGCCCCCTAGCCCCCGAGCTCTTTCTGCATAAATCTAGGACTCCACTATAACTCTTTAATACACAATCTGCACACACGTCCATAATATAATTCAAAGTATCGTTACCGTAATCGTTACCGTTAATTCGAACAATTCCTACATGACATATCTTGTTACGTAAATGTTCCAGGAATAATAATAATGTCTACCGAACCTCCCAAAAGAAAGCAGAGGCTTTCCGGGAATCAGCCGTTTCATATTCATGATCGATTAAAATTCATCAGGGGTCGCTTGTATTTTTAAGTTATTAATATAATAATATCGTTTACTGACCATCCAATTTGTATAATTTGCTCGGGAATGAAAACAGCATAACGCAATACAATTTACTTCGTTAGGAAATAAACAAGCCAAATATGTGGTCTTTCACCCTAAAGTTAATAATCGTTTGCATGTCACAATACTGCCAATAGACGTGTCTGTCAACTTGAAAGTTCGACATTAAGAAGTTGTTTAAAAATTGATAGACCACTTATTTGGCTGATGGTACAGTCACCAGCATTAATATCTGTTACAGCGGAGCGTGCAAAAATGACTGACACGTCCTTCCGGCCCTAGAAATAGAGTCGTATCAGATATTTATGCACGCTTGTTGTGTCAGATATTGGTACTGGTGACTGTACCAACTGGAATATGGCTGAATACTTTGACGGTACAAGAACGCACCGTAATTACTAGGTAAGTATACTGGCTGTTTTCCACGATTTTGACTGCCCCCTGCGAGAACCAACTCTTTTGCGAGACGAAAATCGCATAATTTTATAATCAGATGTACTTAGTAGCTTTCTCTTTTTTTGCATTTTGATTTGTGTATTTATATAGCACTAGCAGTTACCCGCGACTCCGTCCGCGCAGATTTCGTTTATCGCTATCCCGCGATAAAAATTATCCTATGTCCTTCTCCGGGCCACAAACTATCTGTATACCGAATTTCATCTCCAAATCCGCCATGTTCGAATGCTACAAATCGTACCGAAGTAAACTTTAGAAACCACTATGCGTCCTAACTGATTTCCATTTCTTTTCCGTTCATATTTTTCTAACTACGCCAAAAATCCTTCCGTAATTTACCATACCGGCCAGTCTGGCCCCTAACATCCCAAAAGACCAACTAAAATGTATTTTATTGCACATTCTTCGAGGTATATACCCGGTGTGCCCGAAAGGGCTTGCGGAGAAACTTCAAGAATAATGTGACACTATCTGCCTAAAAACCCTCTCGGCGGCGGTATTCGGTTGATAATAAACCCCAATTCAGAGATACGAATCCCGTTTTATGTTCTTACTCGTTTAATATTGAAATAGCTCGGATTTCTAATCGAAATTTTGTTGAAGTTACGTAAAGGAAGTTCGCTGAATGTTTATGTTGCGTATTATCTGTTGAAATGTAGGTACCTAGAGCTTTGTGTCTAACAGGGATGGGTACTGCGAGTACTTAATATATTAATGAACGACAAATTATCTTGTTGAACGAATGTCTTTGGCAACGAATGTGTGCTCAAATGTTTGGAGCTATAAGGGAGCTATGAATAAAAGACTTAGGGGCTGTATCATCACCCATTGATTAAATTTATTTGACGGATAAATGTGATGCCGTCTCCGAATTCTAACAAAACAAACAGAGACGGCATCATATTTATCCGTCAAATAAATTTAAGCAATGGATGGTGAAACAGAGGGTTACAGTTTGAAACGCGCTAACTAGCATTTATTAGAAAAAAAATCGAGATAACATGTACAACAGTGTAAATTAAATAGTTCATAATGTAATATATGTAATGTATAATGTATGTGTGTTCATATTATCCAAATAAATAAAATAATAACTTAAAATACGATGAATGCCACAGTGTGGGTGATGTTCTTCAACTTAACTTTGTATTTGTCAACAGTGGACGCCATACGGCCGTCGACGCTATCGCAGCCCTCAGCCAACTTGACCATGCCGGAGCCCACCGCCTCTTCCACCAGGATACTGCCATCCGTACTCTTTCTACTTCTTTCTATGCTTAATGTCGCTTGATACGTGTAAAGGTAGGTTAAGACTGTAACAGTTATGTCTGCGAGTATACCTTCAGTTATTATCTCAAGAAGAAATTTTAAGAAAAATGAAGAAATTCATGCACGAATAGCGATGTTTTTGTTTAAAAATTATGTTCTTAGGTTGGTACCTGCTTATTATTAATTAGACATGTGAATTTTTGGGACATGCCGAGCAGAGAAGTTAACTATTGTAACGATCATTTAATTTTTTGCTTGGATTTAGCGATCGGTTGCGGTTACATTACTGTTTGTATTCAGTCCATCGATAATAAAACAATAACGTCCAAGCCGTGAGTTTCGCAAAAAATGAATTGTCGTAGACTGCCAGCTATTTGCGGTGGTAAGGTAGAAAGAAAGTTGGTTGCGAGTACAGATGTGCAAGTTGCAGAAAGTTTCCAAAAAGTTGTAAAATTTCTCGGAAAATTCTGGAAATTTTCATAAGAAATATAGGAAATTTAAATTACAAAAAAACGGAAAGTTTGCAAAACTCTATACTAAACTTCAAGAAGTTTCCGAAAAATTACCGGGGATGCAACATTTATTACATGATCCTAATTATACAATATATCTAATGAGATACAAATTCTTCGCAGTCGGGGCTTGTGCCTGCATGAGGTTTGTCAGACATTTGTGTTACAGTCTAAACGTAGCTTTAATGACATGATTTTTAAAAAACGGGCTGTGATAAAAACTTATGCGTTCACTAAAACCTGGTTGGCATTGAATGAATGTATTGTACTGTACATAGTTTGTCTAATTATTTTAGTTATTGAACACTCGAGAGCAATGAAAATGTGTTTGATCCTATGTCAATAAGTCCTTACGTAGGTATCTCTCTTATCTCGTAAATCTTACGCGTTTCTGTTGCTCTTTAATGTATTTTGGGTCATGAAATCATTTGTGCGAGGCCAGAAATCGCTTAATCGTTATATTTTTATCGATTGTTATTGTAAAATAAAAGCACTTAGGCGTTTAATTTATTTGTAAAAATTAAATAAGTAATATCGACTGCTGACTTACGCCATCTCTAAACAAATTGTTTCGCGATAAAAAAAAAAGTGTTCATTTACAGTAAGAGCAACTTTTCAATAGCTACGAGGTAATATTTTGTTAATAGTCTCTAAGAGATGAAAGACATTGTATCATTAGTTATCACTCTATTAACGACTCGTCTCTATGCAGGTTGAAATCATTAATTAAATGAGTTATTATCTTCGTAGGTAACCAGTTGTCAAATGGTTTTTTCTCGCTTGGAAACCTAGATAAAATGATTAGTTTTTTACATAGAGAAATTACCTAAAATTAGCCAATTGAGTGGAAATTACATAGAAATTCTTTGAAAAAAAATCACTAAACTTCAGTGATTGCTGCGCTCTTAGGACCAACATTGATGGTAAAAGTTTAGTCATTGTGTTATTGTTTTTGCTTAGTGAAAAAAACTCAGTCGATTATTTATGGCTTCATTCCACGTAGGGCAGCCTGGCATAAAAATTACATTAATTTGAAACCATTTTAACTCCTAATTCTATTGACAATCAATCAATAGCGAACAGCTAGCGATAGTACTACTAGACAAATCACTAATGTGTTGCGGAATCGGATAGCTCGTATTACCACCCCATTATTTAATAGCTCTATGGTTCCCTAGGAAGGAAAGAAATATTTACTTAACCCATTTTTTCTGGTTTCTAGTCAGTTATTAGAAAACCTACACAACTTTTTACTACAAAAGTTTTGGTGGTAAGACTGTAAATGTTTACAACTACCTAAACTCAGTTACCTACGAGGAATAGGGGGACAGATATACTTTGAAAACAGAACAATCTGGATAATAATATTACTCGTAGCTTAATGAAACATGATAAGATGATTATTCGCAGTAATTTCTTTGACAGTACAAAAAAGGGGAACTATCAAGGAACTAAAGGAACTAACGTGAGTAATCCGACAGAGAATTTTCCAACTATAAATTAAAATTAAAGCTGTTGGTTTAAGATATAGCATACCTGTTGCCAAAATTACGTTCCTCCTAAAGGTCACGCCCGCGGCTCGCCGCTGATTAACATACGCAAACATGTCGCTTCTGTTGTTTCAGTGCCTACTAAATTTAAGTGGTGTACAGTGTGTGGATGTTCTTTCGTGTGAAGAGAAGCTGCTGTTGGATCAGGTTTCCGAAGTCGTAGGTACCTAATGGTTGCGACAGTTTTATTAACACCCTTATATTATCTTCTTTCGTAACTGGCAATGAAAACGAATCTCTCAAGTCTATTTCTACCCATTTCCAATAGCCCGGTTATCTTGAAATTTAGTAACTGTGATGTGACAATGCAATAACGAGTACCCTCAAAAAGGGGTTGATTTAAAACTATAATATTTGAGTTATTTATTTCTACTCACAATCTATAATAATACCGATTCTTAAACTAGAAAAAAGTGTTTTTCATAATTTCACGTATGAAAGTAACAAAACTCAGTAAACATTACTAAGTCAGTATTTTTTTTTGTCGTATAAAGATCGATAGAATTTTTGATTCTCAGTAGAAATAACCCATAAATTTCTAAAACTGAGAAAAAAATGACTGACATTTTTACGCTCCCCAGTCTGTTTTATTTGTACCTAAATTAAGTAAAGAGATTCTTAATTTATTGAAATACATTTTTGAACTGACAGGCTTAGATACGGAACCCTGACAACACATAAGCTTGACCAATTACCGCGCAGCAAGGGTCAGAATGAACGTTGTCCAAAGTATCGATAGAAGTCATACAAGTAGAAAATAATTCTTCATTAAGTGGTCAAATAGGTACTAAAACTCAAGGTCAGTGTGGAACATTTTAGAACTTGCGATGAGCTTTGAGATGCTAACTTAACAGTACTGATGTGCCAATAGATGGCAGTTACTATAATGAAATTCAGTGTCACATAATTGACATTTAGTTATAGCACGGCAGAGTAACGGGAGAATGTGAAAACACCTACCTACTTCTAAATTATTTTACGGATAAGTACAGTATAAGACGTTCTTTAACTATAGTAAACTCTGATTTTAAGTATGAATAGTTACAATTTTAAAATTTTGTAATAAAGGTGTTATTTAGAGGGCTTAATCTTTATACAGGCATATTCCATAAGACCAAGATAACTACTACCTATTTCATTATTTCTTCGTTAAACCTAGGGTTGATATACTAACTATCGGCTAACTATTCCTTATATTTTTCTACCTCAAAATATAGAGCTTAATTTCAGTCAATTACGAATAACTTTTATACCGATACAACTTTGTAATTTTACAAAAATCAAACGAATTCAGTGCACCAGGAAGCGCTATCTACTTACCTAATTATATTTCAGATGACCAGTATTAGGTCTAGCCCGGGTTTCAGTAATTTTTGTGCATTACAATTTCTTTTCCATTTCTCCCTCTGCGTAGAATTCGTAATAATGTCAAAGAGTCTCACATTCACAGACATCAATTAACATAGTAATGAACTATTAAATGTGACATAATAATATAGACAACAGTGTTAACGTAACCGTTACTTAGTAATGTAAATAATTGGTCTAGCGAGGGTACAGCGCGACAAAGATCACGAAGATGCTTTATTTTATTTCTATTTTATAATAATTATTGTTAGCTTTATATTACTAGTGTTTTAATATCAAACAAAATAAAAACCACGAACAGTGAAATTTACGACGAACTGGTACCTACAAGTAAAATTTTGCAAGATAGCCGCATTAGCTTCGTTGTTAGCAACATTCATTATCTATCTTAGACTCGCTGTATGTTCATCATTTTCGTGCGGGAAATAAAAAAACAGGGTGTAAATTAACCTATATTGTTGTCCGCATTATATTTTCTTACACTGTGGCATTATAGTCTCAATACGTATTCAATCCACAATTCAATCCAAATCCGAGCAAGGCCCAACAAAGTGACAAAATTTCATTTATAATGTTAGGATTCATTGTAATCTAATAAAAAGTTTGCATCTCATAGCTAGTCCGTAATATCAGCTTTCACATAAAAATTGTTTTTAAACATCCATCAATTTTGTAATACAAGGAAGTAGGTAAATTAAGACAAAAACACTTAAATTTAATTCAAAGTGACTAATCTTAGAGATATTCAAACGATATTCTGCTTGTAAAGACCAAAAATATTAATAGGTTAATTCAATTATTATTAAGTTATTTTGTAGATATTAGGTAGGATCGGCAATAAAGTTATTAAATTGTGAAAAGTCCAAGCAAAAGGGCCTTGTAGCAAAAATAAAATACCTAATAGTAGGTTTTAGCCCCTACTACCACGTCTCTTTTGCTATGGACTGATACAGTTTATGATTGTTAACAACAAAAGCTATTATTAAAAAGCGTTCGGTATAGGTAGTGGTTATTTTATTTTGTTAACGAATTAAAAATATTGAACACCTATCGTTAAAACTGTTAATATGTTAGTTACCAGGCGTCAGTAGAGAGAAATTACCTACCTACCAACATTTTTTTATTATTAAAATTGCTAAGTATTGTAATTTTTTTAATCTGTTGTCGCCTTAATCAGTCTAATAGATATATTATTAGTTTCCTACAAGGAATATCCATTCAGTAACAAAGTTTTGTGGCGAGTCAGTTACAGAAATTAGTTTTCTACGAGGAACATGCTTCCAAGCCTGTCCAATGTAGAGCTAAAATTTAAATATCGAATAAGGATTTACTTTTTTTTTTTTACTTACTCCTTTGGCATAAGTTTTCTCTTTCACTTCCTAAGTAATGTTTTAATGTAATGTGATATTAACTGCCAGTTATTTGTCAATACGTTACGGTTCATACTTAACTGTACATATTTTAACTAAGATAGAATTTAACTACCACATAAACATGTGCAATTAAATTAAGCAACAGACATATCATAAATTGTGATTTTAGTCAACGGCATACCTAGGTAGAACCAAACCAAATGTTAACTGTACTGAAATCGGAACTCGCAGTGTAGGTACTTTTCCTTTTCACTATAATAATAATAAAATTGTTCGAGTGACCTTTGATGAGTATGGGTGGAGTCAAAAAAGTTGAACTATGTTAAATGGTGGTTAAAGTTCAGTATAGAAAATTACCGACTGGAAAAATTCCATTACCCTACTTGCCTTATATTATTATTTACAACTAGATTCTTAATAAAAAAATGTAACCAATATCAATAAATAAATATCCTGGGACACTTGACACCAATTGACCTAGTCCATAACTAAGGAAAGCTTGTACTATGTATACTAGGCAACGGATAAACATACTTATATAGATAAACACATACTTGAATACATATTAAACATCCAAACCCGAGAACAAACATTCATATTATGTGGTATTATTCATACAAATATCTGCCCCGGCCGGGGATCAAACCCGGGACCTCAAGCTTTGTGAAAGAATGAAAATGAAAATGAAAAAGTATTTATTTCCAAAATTATTGGACACGTGTTTTTATTTCTGTCAACAGAGAAAGTTAAAATATACTTAGCTCATTAATTTTCCGTCAAATGACATGACGGCTTGATGCACATTTTACTTAACGACGCGCTTCGTCTTTGTCCCTTTTTCTTTGATTGACAAAAGTAATATCTATATATATAATGTCTTAGTACCCATAAAACATTTTCTAATTACTTTAACTGACGGATTACATAAAGCACGTCTTTTTTATTTTTGAAACAGAAAAATACGGGCAAGTAATACTTTTATGATATCTAACTGACGGAAACTTTTCACACTATTTTTAAAACTGCCGGCAGGTCAACTTTTTGAACTTCACCCGTATAATGACGGCTTACTTAGACAAGGTTGTACTGCGGGTCGAGCTTACTTAATTATATGTCGTTTTTTTAGCATTAGAAAAAGGGTAAACAATCTTGACGAGTGTTTTTATTGAAAAACGTTTTAAAAAAAAACAGTTAATATATGATAACAAAAGAATATAAATGATCATTATTATCCTTGCTAATTGTTACACATTTGCTGTGGCTTATTTTTCAAAAGTGTTTTTCAATAAAAAGACACGTCAATATCGCTTACCTTCTTTCTAAGGCTAAAAAAACGAAGTATAGGTAAAGAATCGGCAATCTTCTTGTTTTTAGCTAATCTCATTTCCAGGCGTCACTTTTTCTTACGTGACGTCAAATTAAGACCAGAGGTCGTATTATCTAACGCGCTGACGTTCGCGATCACATTCATCTCTTTCTATCCTTATCTTATGCCATGTGAACTTGGAATCACAATCGTTTTCACCACTTCTTTCCGTCACATGGCATAAGATAAGGGTACCAACAGTGTCTAACAGACAATAAGGATTCAGAACTACTTCATGGACCGATTTCAATGAGGGCTAAAAGACAGGCCAAATATCGCTAGATGGCGTTAGTATAGTGAGGTTTTTTTGACATTACGGTCTTGCTTGCTGGCTCATTTAGTTATGACCGTAACGTCAAAAACATCTCACGATACTAAAGTGTGCCCCCACATGCTAGTTGCTCGTTTAAAGCGATAAATCTGGTCATGTGACCCCATTTTGAAGGTGATTTTGAATTTCCCGCGACTCAAAAAAGTAGCGTCAAGTCACAATACAAGTATTTATTACTTGTATATGTATATATTACTTGTACTGTGGCCAAGTCGCCGATAAGTCGAGCAGCAGCGACGATGGCTTCTTGCAGGAATGGTCTTATTCTTGGAAGCTGATTTCTTAATCTCATTTAGTAGCAGTCGTAGCAGTGGTACAAATAAAATAAATTGGAGTGAATGAAAAAAAAAATAACACTTTTTGGCGAAATTGAAGAGGTTTTTTTTTCCAGCGATAAAGCAACATTTTCAACTTTATCGCTATATGTCACGTGACCAGATTTGACACTGGAAACGAGCGTCGAGCGATTTCATGTGGCCCTATCTTAACGCCATCTAGCGATATATCGCCTGTCTTTTAGCCCTCATTAGGCCGCGAACTGGGACGAATGTTTGCATGCATTCGAGTGCTCCGTGTTACGTATTTGTGACACATATTTTTTATATGTAAAATATGTTCCCAACCTATTTTTTTTTTTATTTGTCGCCACTCTCTTACCCCAGAACTCGCTGGCCAGAATTGTAGTCAGACCTGACTTTTTGACCTTAAATTATTTTAGCCAAAACGTGAAGATTGTTGGTTTAATTTGTGAAAAAATAAACATTAAATGGCCAGAAACCGTCGTATCGAGTCACGCTAAGTAATTTTGGTGCTTTTGGGTAGCGTCGGGTGTAATTAGGTATTACCTATTAATTATCTAGTCCCAATCTTAAGGCGTGTGCCACACTGTCAATATATATTGCGATATATTCCGAGTTCCATCTGTTCGTGATGTATCTTTGTATTGTATAATACACCTGTGACATGTAAATTAAAATGAATGAACAATTAAATTTTAAGTGTAACATAAACGAGTAGAAACTCTAGAAACTAAATAAGGCCACAATTTTCATCGTAACTATCAGATTTTTGGTGAAGAATTCTAGAGCGTGGCTGGCTGTAGGTACATGGTATTTTTAACTTTAGAGAAACATTCAACAAGTGAAATAAAGTTTATTAGTTGACCCAACTCTTTTTGTACAAATAATAAACGTTTTTTTACGATCTTTTTAAATGTCGAAATTAACTTGTCGACGTATGCTAGCGATCAAGTTGTTCGAGTGGGTTGGTAGGGAATGCTACGCTACAATGAGAGTTTTCACAGAGGCGAAATATCGCTAGATGGCGTTAGTATCGTGGAGTCCGTTTGACGTTTGCTCGTGATTGGTTAAATAACTAAATGAGCCAATCGCAAGCAAACAGCAGGTGGTAGGACCTTGTGCAAGGCCCGCCCGGATTGCTACCACCATCTTGCTCGCTAATCCTGCCGTGAAGCAGCAGTGCTTGCACTGTTGTGTTTCGGCGTGGAGAGTAAGACAGCCGGTGAAATTACTGGCACTTGAGGTATCCCATCTTAGGCCTCTAGGTTGGCAAAGCATCTGCAATCCCCCTGGTGTTGCGAGTGTCTATGGGCAGTGGTGATCTCTTACCACCAGGAGACCCACTTGCTCGTTTGCCATCCAGTCGAATAAAAAAAAACGTCAAACGGACCTCACGAT
Organism: Choristoneura fumiferana; assembly: GCF_025370935.1. Taxonomy (NCBI): domain Eukaryota; kingdom Metazoa; phylum Arthropoda; class Insecta; order Lepidoptera; family Tortricidae; genus Choristoneura; species Choristoneura fumiferana. The sequence continues at coordinate 3,601,796 of NC_133481.1, forward strand.
TCTAACGCCATCTAGCGATATTTCGCCTCTGTGAAAACCCTCATTGAATTGAGCATACTCTGATTTTCGATTTTAGAAAATCTTACAACAAAAATATACGTACCTACCTATAATAAGCCCTCTTTACTTAAGAGGGCTTATATACTTAACTTCTACTCTTTTATGTTATAGGCTGGGATGGTGATGATGATGATTTTTATATTTTAAATCGTGATAGTAATTATTGGCCATGTGGCATACGTCTAAAGCGTCCACATTTTAGTTCCGACGTTCAGACAGAAGCACAGAAACGGAATGTCGGATCTACAATGTGGCAGGCGCGCAATGTCGGCCCTAGGGTAGAGCGAGAGCGGAAACTCGGCTAGATGTAAAGCAGCTTTGACGGCGGTTTTTGAGAGACCCGATATTTTGGGGGTAGAAACTGTCGATTAAAGGACGCCGAAAGCCAACTTCGTTCTACCTCGGTCAAAGGTTCGGACCTGGGATTGAAACCGGAACTGACTAAAAATTCCGATAATTAATACCGTTTTAGTACTTACTGGTATTTTCGGTAGTAGTTACCTATACTGAAAATAACGATTCTTAAGCAGTTTACATATACCGATTGTTCTCTAATTTTTTGCCGAAAATATATTTCCCAAATGATTCACTTCCCAACTGTTTCATAAGTCAAAGTCAAAATATCTTTATTCAATTTAGGCTATAACAAGCACTTATGAATGTCAAAAAAAATCTACCACCGGTATATCCATGGACGATTTTTTTTTTCTTCAACCTGTTTTTCAGGGTTGTTTTAAAATTAAGCTAACCTTACCTGTAGAGTTTATAAACAAAATTACATTTTGAAATAAAAAGTACTTAAATACAATTTTCAGAAAAAAAAGGAATTTCGTTTGGGAAAAATATTTTCTGCGAAAATCCAGGATCCCATACCGATATTTTTGGTACCGGTTTCAAGCGCTAGTCAGGGTCGGCCCTAGTCCTTACGAATACGATAAAGATCTTAACGAACGTGGCAAAAACGGAACTAATGCGACTATCTTGCAAAGTTATACTTTTCATAGTTCACCGTGAATGTTACTTTTGTTCGTGGTTTTTGGTTCATATTTTGGGACTAAAGCACATAATATAATAGCTAATAAAAATAAATTAATCGAAAAAAAAGTGATCCACTTTAATTAAGATCTTTGTCGCAGTATAAATGCAAACGATACATATCAATTTTACGTTTAGTTACTAAGCTTTAGCACTAGCAGGTTTGTAAATATAATCGACTCTGTCTATTCTACTCTTTTTGAGAGCTCTCTATGTAAAACATTTCAAATCATCAAACTTAATGACTAAAGTATGAATTAAAAGAATTTATCACTAACAATGCAAGTTTTATTTAATGAACTAAAAACTACCTTGCTCCTCCCTACACACCTAAGCTCTTCCCACAATATAAATCACGGAACAGGGGGGCTACTACGAAAATCGAAATTCGTATCGTAGGCCCGCTCACTCTCGTATTAAATAATATAAGCGTCAACGGGACGGCAAGATATGAAGTTCGAATTTTGCACTTCGTAGTAGGTACAGGGCCAGACACAAAACAAGTTTTTTTTTTTATTCTGTAACGTAAATTGTAAAATAACGGAGGAACAGAGCGGAAAAGCAAAGTAACTAGTAGTAGGTATGTTATGGACCTCCACAAAGTAGGTAACACGTCTGAATGTCTGAATCAATCAACTGTTGAGTACAGATTTACCCCCTTATTCATAAACGACAATCAAACCTATTTTAGTTAAAATGCCGCTAAAATCCGTTTGTCCTTATCTGTCACTTCAACATTTGTATTTGTTAGAAAGGGACAAAGCATTTGTTAGTTAACATAGGCTTGTTAAGTTTTATGAATAAGGGGGTTAGTGAATAATGTTTTGTCATCGTATTTTGTCGGAAAAGTTCGTATTATCTTAGTTTCTCAATTAGGTTCAGTAAACTTTAGTAAGCTAGTTGAGATAGCAAGATGAATACAAACATCGATGGAAAAAGATTATTCAATAGATCTGTACCTACTACTTACTTGAAAAGAAACAAAATATTGTAACACAAGAATAATTTATTGAATACTTTTTTATTATGTACATTGGTTTCAATTCAAGGTCACCTTATAGGCAAAATAAAAAATCTAAAATACTAGGTATACTTCTAACACAGATAGGAAGATACACAAAATATTCAATAATTTCAATATTTTATACATCAATATTTTTTCCACTGAATATGGAATGGAATTAATTGACTGCTAAAAGAGCTTTTATGGATTTTTGAAACTGTTTAATAAAAATATATGTACGCAAAAATATCCGCTGGAATGCAGCAGAAAAGATGTGAATACAAACCAACCTTATCATTATAAATGCAAATTATTTCGACTGGATGGTAATTCATTGCTTAAATACAGAAGACAGAACCAATTGTAATTTAGATAACATATCTAAAATGCTAAACTACGTGTTGAATGAAAGAAAGAAAATGTGTCAATACTGTGGTCTGTGTTACCGTTACCATTGGTAACAGACCCACACATTTATTGTATGTGTTACCGTTACCACCACAGTATTCACACATTGCCTGTTCTTCGATTGTTTTCTTTTTTTTATCAAACAGCTGGCAAACGAGCAGACGGGTCACCTGATGGTAAGCGATCACCGCCGCTCATGGGCACCTACAGCATTATTAGAATTGCGGGTGCGTTGCCCGCCTTACACATTTTTCACCACTACTAACTGCGAATAAAATCACGGCAAGGGCTAATTGGTTTCATAGGAAGGGTCGATAAACTTCTAGAAATTCCATAAAGCGATGAGAGATATGGTAACTAAAGCTCAATAGGAGCGCGACTTTTAAGTCCTATTGCGCTAATATTATCAATATCATATATCTAACTGTTAAGTTGCCGTTATAAACATTGGAGCTATCTAGTTGCTCAAAAATATCTGAACACCACTTAGGTCAAAATGAACGCTAGCGGACAGCGGAGCGACAAGTTTGTTCCCTGTCCATTGCGAGGCCGATACACTCTTCGTTTAGTGGTCACCTGGGTGCACACGCAATGAACAGAAAAAACACTCACCGCGCCGCTGCCCACGCGCTTCTAGTTTGTAACCTTATGGCATTCAAAAAGAAGAGTGATCAGTTTTTTTTTTTTTATGGCTTTCACCCTTGCTGTTTTAGCAAGATGTATTTTGCCAATGTCGGTGTACAGACATTACACACGCGAGGAGACTGTTCGGTTTATATAATTTTGATTTTGGGGGAGGAACAGACAGGAAACCTAAAACAAATAACAATGTTATGGACGGTACACTGACAACGACATGAGAAGTATTTACAAGTTTTTTTCACGTGATCAGATATTTTTGAGGACCTAGACAGTTCCGTAGTTATGACGGCTTCTGTATAACCAAACTATCCTAGTTTTGCTTCGTAACACAAACATCAAACTTGTGCTAGAAATAAAAGCAAAGTGAGATAACATATAGGTAATCGAGAGCATGAATATCTACGAGTATACACCATAGCGTTAAATACATGTATAAATCGACCTTATCGTTAATGTCATTGATGTGTATATATTTTTTTGACTTCTTGGTAACGTACATATATTCATGCCCTTGATTGTACTTATCGAAGTCGCAAGATTCGATAGCTATTTCATAAATGTTTTGTGTCATTTATTTAAAATACGAATTGGACAAAACTTAGTGCCTTATATGGGGCTTCTAAATATTAATTCAATACTTTGCTGAAGAATATTTTATAGAAATTATCAAATGAATTACGGCATCTGGATTATGCTTCACTTCATTGTGTACATGTCGTGATATAGTTGAAGCCGTGATATATTCATATGCCAGGGACTTTACCTATGAATATTATGCAATATACTTAAGAAGACAAGCTAGTGAAATAGTTATAACATGGTACAGTCTACCAAATTGATTTCGTTGCCACCATAGAACCTTGTTATCGTGAAATTTACGCCATGTTATAAGCATTGTTATATTTTTTTTTTATATGATAAAGTTCCGTGATCCCTCAGGAATTAAATTGGTTAAGTATATAATATGAAAAAAACCTAACAACCTCTTACAGCCTTATTCATAAAAAGTTAGAGCCTCCTGAAGGCTCCTTGAAGTGCTAAAAAACATGATTCATAAACGTCTGTTAGCGCTAATCAGTCGATCAAGGCTCTGCTAAAGTTAGAGGACCGCAGACCCTCCTTTATCTCCCTGCTAAGTCACAAAATGGCCGCCACAAGTTTGAACAGCTGACTTTGACAAGAGCAAAAAACCCTACCGAAGATATTTATAGTGAAGGCAGGGCTACGCAGATGGAAAAATTATTTTCAGGAATTTGTATTTAAAAATCCTCTAAATTAGCCATAAATATGAAAAAATAGAATGATTAACATAATTATGGCTTTTTACACAACATAAACATGCGGATCGGAAATGGCGGGAAAACAAACATCTCGCTTTTTATTTTTTCCTGCTAATTTGCTGTCACTGCTGTCAATTTTTTTTTTTTATCGATTAGGCCATTTTTTGTCTTTGATTTGTCAAGGTGCCAACATAACGCGTCTAATCCGTCTATCAGCAGCTCAACAACTAGCAGACTGCTAGCATGTGTTTATGAATCATACTTCTTGACAACCGTCTATTAAGCTTAATCAGTCTGCTAAGTAACAGACCGATCAAACCTCAATTAAGGTCTGTTAGTCCTTAGCCTTCAACCTGACCCAACAGCGTCGGATTTGCTCCTTCTAATTGATCCCACTGGCTTCCAATCTATCCCACCCACTATAATAGTCTAGAAAGATAGGTATATTACCAGATTAAGCTCGTATCATTACTATATTACATATTACTGAACATAAGCCGATATTTCTAGTGATATCCTAACTGTATCACTAGGGATATAACTATGTCACAGCTTCAACAATGAGATAAGTACAACATATTATTATGCGCCTATTCTCCGTCAACATTCAATTACTTCTACAAAAATATTATTCAGAAAAAAGTTCAAACAATTTTTATTTGCTGTCTAGCTGCTGAACAATTTGATTGGATACCACTTTGGTAGCTAACGAAGCGTTCGGAATTAGGAAGCGATCCATGTCCTTAATCAGTAGGTTATCACCATCCGGTACTCCGTATTTAAACGTAATTAATTCAGGGTGTCTCTTTTTCGCCGTTATCTTAACTATAGTCGACAACGGCCTCCGAGACAGCACTTTGTACATGCCCCGTTTGTTAGGAATGTCACGTAACACAATCAGGTGTGTTTCCGTCACAATTAGGCAGGAATCATACATATATCCATTAAGTAATACCTCTTGACATAGAAAGCTGTCAACCACATTATTTTCTCTCAGGAAAGCGTTGAGATCCACAGTTTCTTCTAGCAAATCTGACGAGTCTGTCACGTCTCTCCTTGCCTCGGGACGCGAGTCTTCGTCTTCGTCATTAATACTGAACACTGGAGGCACGTTTCGATATCTCTGATCCTTCCTATCGTTAGCGGAAACGTGCCATTCACCATTACCGCCTGTAGCGTTCGGATTGACAATGTATTCTATTAGTTTCCCTTTAACTTCCTGGCTCTTTGCTTTCATTGCTGACGAGAGTTTACTAAACAGCTGTATGGCCGGCGCATTGTCCCGCGTGGTCGTTTGGTGTAATTCTGCACCATCATTATTGTTTTGAGGCGCACAAACTAAACATGAGGCGGGGTTATGCTCCTCTAAACAATCTGTCATGTGGGGACCAAAATAATCATGTATGGCCACGAAACCACCGTCCAACATTGAAACGTATTTCGTATTTCTTTTTAAGAACGACGCAACAACCATGTGGGCATAACTATCCTCCTCGGTTCTACCGGAACCAACAAAACATAAGTGTTCTCCAGCAGCCAGAGACCCAGCGGCTAAAGCTTGCCTTTGAGCATTCAGCAGACCTTGTACAGCAGTGTTAAACGCATTTGGCTCTTGCAACATGAGATTACAGTCTAAATGGAATGCAGTAGACAAGTGCCCAGCATTATATTGCTCAGAAGGTCGGCAGTCTACTAAGAAGTACTTAACATTATCAGTATCTGATGATTCTATGGTGGCACTCTCTATTAGTTCATGGACAGCAACAGGAAGACAAAGCGCTTGAGAGTAGAGTTTGGAATTAATCTCAAGGCCATTAGTAGAAAATAAAACATCTAGAACATCATCACGGAATGATACAGGAGTTTTAAGAGAGTAGTAATGAGCCAATGAACAGAAATCAGACACATCATTTGCCTCTAGGTCTGCTGGCATGCTGCTTAAAATTGTTATAATATCTGCTTTGTCATCATCTTTCATTTGCAGCAGTTGTTCTCTGGAGTTTATTATCATGATGAGGCAGAGGAAGAAAATGAAGAAGGGGTCAGATCTTTGGAAGTACAAGTCCCACATGAAGAGAACTACTTCCAAATTGCAAGTTCCAGCAAACAGTGACCTGAGCCATGGGAGGCAGTACTGTTCAGGAGTTATCCTCTTAGTATCGAGGAAAGAACATAATTCAGGATCATGGTACTGCAGTACCAAACGCAGTATGTGAAATGGCACACCATTTGTTGTACAGCCCTTTGGAATATACAGATTAATGATTTTATCAAACAAGTTGTAAGTGTCAGACCGTGGTAATTTTAAACTCAACAAGGGCAATAAAATTTCAATCCAACCATTATTCGAAGAGTACTGAATAGATTTAGTTTTACAGTAAAATGTAATAACAGATTCAATGTCAGAAATCACTGACAGTTTATCATCCTCCTCATTAGCAAGACCTTTGACAAATTTCTTTACATCATCTCTGAGCTCGTTTTGATTGGGCAAGTCAAATATTTCATCAAATAGCAATAATTGGTTACCAGCATCTTGGCAATTGAGGCAGAGCAACCAAACATCCGGGCGAAGACTTTCTGGTATCTTCTTTCCTTTGGTAAGTGTGTTTATTTCATGCGCTGAACACCCATCTAGAAGCGCTGACTCCAATTCAATCAACCTGAAAAATTTAAATTGTTGTGTTTTAGAAACATGTTCTATCTGTGACCCAGTTTTAAACTTTTGCATGTGGCCATGTTTTTTTTATTATCGGCAGTATAAGATACTGAATCACATACCAGGGTGGAATCTTTGTGCTACTTAGTTTGTGCTGACATCTTATACATTTGCAAAAGAAATTATACTGAAATTGATTATGAAAAGGTTCCAGTCTGGTATGCGATTTAGTTTCCTCTGCTATATCAAATTGCTATTGTTCCTAATAAACAGTGTTTTATTTTATAATAATATGTATGATAGAAGGACATAGTCTTAGACACAGCTAAATTTATTGACAGTGCCAGCACTAAATAGGTATAAAAAAACAGAATCAAGCACTGAGGGTTCTGTAAACTTTGTAGTTATCTTTGAAATATCCAGTGCTAGCAGAACCCTGCTTCTAAGCAACATGTATGCAATGTGGGATCATTTTAGATAGTGACATAGACAGACATAAAAAAATTAACAATTTCAGTATTTTCTAATTGATTGTGCTATAATATAACGTTTTAAACTTTCGTGATTCTCACTCATAGTCAAAATACCTAATAATAATGGAGTATAATAATTGAGTCTACTCATGACCACGGCAACTGTAACATTGCCGAAACGTCGAGGTAAATATTACTTGTGTAATAATAGCGTGATAAGTCCCATTTGTGGTATTTTGACTATGTGCTATAATAGCTACATTCATACTAAACTTCAAGTTTCTAAGACAACTGGAGGAACTCAATAGGTTTTGACTCCCCAGTAATTTGTACAGAAACACCTTGTTTAATGACTGTTTCTTTTGACTGTGTTGACTTAGAAATTTCACTGCTCCAAGGGGTAGTGCAGACCAGGCCCTATACTAAGAAGTGCAAAATTCGAACTTTGTATCTTGCCACCCCGCTGACACAAATATTTATGAGAGTAAGAGGGACAGTATGGTCTTACTACAGATGTGTTCACTCAAGAAGGTGCGCCCCTCCACAGCTAATTATCAATGTGCACAAGTAAACCTCGTACTTACACACTGTCTTAGTCTCAGTGTGCGTGACTGACGGTATGCTTGCGACTGAGGACACGTTTGAGCTATGCACACATAGACTTGTTGTACGGATACATTTAAAACTACAATTTTAAAATGTGGGAGGGCGCATCTTCGTGAGTGAACAGATCGGTAACAGACTGACAACAAAATGATTCTATAAGGGTCCCGTTTAAGTACAGAACCCTTAAATGAGTTTCAGAGTTGTTTGTTGGTATTTGTGATATGTTTGTGTCATGCACTGATAATGTCTGGCAAGCACAATAAGACATTCACAGTCATCAAATAATTTACGGTCAGTGATTTTGTTAGAAAAACCACTGTAAAGGTAATCCTTTTATCTCTACAGTAAACACAGACAGATGTCTCATAGTAAAACCCCCTATTAGATTCTGAAGTTTATTGAAGTCATACGTTATACTTTCACAGTAATTAAAAAGGTCAAATAAATGCAAAATGTAGAGCAAGACTATAAGGATATTTACCAAGTACTGTCGTCTTCTTCGCCAGCCATTGTACCAGGCTCAATGTTTTTGTGTCACGGTGACCGGTGACTAATCTGTAGACACCTGCTAATGAAATTTGTTCAATGATTGTTGATTAGATACCGTCCGCGCCCACTAATAGGCAATTTACATGGACTATTTCAGTTTCAACTTTTAACACAACAATAAAATCAATCCAATGAATGACAGAACTGTTCAACTGTCAGCTGAGCTGAGTGGCATGTCAAGGCAAAAATAATCAATTTGTTTCTTCTTATTGTAAATAAATGTCCTCAAGGCTGTTTTTTCATTGACTTGAGTGAGCCCACTGCAATTTTTACTGAAATGTTAGCCAATGTCACTGTCACATGTCACATGTACAGACAGTATCGCCAGTCCAAATGATAGCTTTAGATTTATATATGAACTGGTTCATTTCCTTATTAATCTTAGTCAACTCATGTTACAGTGTTTTTTCGATTATTTTTTTTATGTTTAATAATTTTGAGCTGGTTAATTAATTTTTTTTGAAGTGCACGAATTATATGTATAATTGATTTCAAATCTAGCAATTAATTCTATATTACCTTTCCTTACTTTGGACCACAAACAAACATCAGTTCACTCACTCACACTCACAACCACACTTTAGATGGTTGTTTGTTTCTGTGATTTCTGTCAGCTCGAGTCTCATATTTCGGCGTTTTCGTTTTGCATTGCGCAGTACCTAAATAATTTATTCAAAATTTAATTGAATTCGTGCTGCAGCGGTGAACGAGTGATGCACGTACAAAAATGAAAGAACTACAAAACCTATTTCCCAATAAAGAAGGGTTTATAGTCTTCGCATTGTACATAATTTTGTTTGTGTTTCAAGGTAAAAGAATTCAAAGATTTTTTTTTGACCAATATCCTGTTCTTATCAATCAATTACTTGTTTTTCGAACTGCTGTGTTATCGTACTATAATTTATTTCCTCCTACTCTGCCTAGTAACAGCTAGTAGAGTTAGAAACAGTAAACAGTACAATAGTCAATTGTGTTTTACTGTTTCATTTCTTGTAAAATTCTCATTTTTCAGGAGTATTTGTTACTGCATCAAAGAACGCAAGTGGTGGTTATGAATACAACACAACACTGGTTGTATTCTTGTCAGAACTTCTCAAGCTTGTGGCTTCTGCCACACTCTACTCTTTTAGAAGAAAGTAAGTTACTGTTAAAGTAATTATTCCAATGAACTTGATGCAATTGCATTAATATTATTCCAATTGTGCATGTAAAATTAACTATTCTTTTCATGTAATAACCCTTGATGTGCAATTAAGTGTGTTGTAAGTATGCTTTTATCTGTGCTTTTAATACTGTAAATGTTAATTTTTATTTTTTTAATTTAATTTTAATTTCAGTGATAAACCGCACATTTTCAAAGCGGTGGCGATTAACTTCAAGTTACTACTGCTCTATTTCATCCCGTCGCTGTTGTACTGTTTCTACAATAACCTGGCATTTGTCAACTTGTCCCACTATGACCCGACATCATACTACATTCTCCTGCAGTTCCGGGTAGTCCTGACTGCATTACTGTTTCAGGTATGTTTCAGCTTTTCATTTTAAATGTTAGCTTTTTTTTACTTATTTTTTTAGTGCATTTGTCTGACTGCCAGTCTCATTTGAATTCAATGGTCAAATTCATCAAACACTTCTGCTTAGAGCATGAATTCCGGTATAAGATAATACCGAAAAACCGGAATATCAAGCAAAATTCCGATATTGGCACAACCGGTATTAAAATTGTATAATACCGGTATTTCGATAATTTCAATATTAATCTCTATATACCATTTATTTTGTTTTTAAATAGAGTATTATAGACTCAACTCAACACTCTCAAAAGTTGCAAAAATTCATTAGTACTTACTTAATTAATATTATTATTTACAATAAATTAAATTAGACTCTACTATTCATAAAGATTACTAACTATGCCTATGAGAAAACCGCGTGTCTTATTACGTGGCGTGTCTTATATCTGCACCTGGCCATAGTAAATGTATGGGATTGATTGTACTAACACGCATCGGGTGGCTTAGCATAGCGTCGCGTTTTAGTAGTGTGTTTCCACCATTACACATTTTTTTATTATTGCTTAAATAATTGTGTTATCTTATTTTAATGGATGTCTTGATTTTTTTTGAAGTAAATATAATAATAAATAAGTATGTTATTTTAAAGTTATGTAAATGTTTTTTCTATGGATAAAAGAAGTATAAAATTCACAGGAATAAAATAATATACCTATGTTAAACATAGATCTCGTCTCATTAAGACAATAACGTGTATCATCATACGGAGTGTCATGTGTACCTAATAGCAGTAAATAGCCTATGGTCTTCACAGTTTTTTAACTAGTGTGAATAATACTTTTGCATTTATAACTAGCAGGAACAAAATTTGCAACAGTTAGATAGCAAAACAAAAATTATGTTTTATCAAAAATTCATAAGGACATCCATGCAGTGGTGTAGCGTAGTGGGTGCGAGGGGCGGTCCGCCTTAGGCGGCAATTTTGAGGGGGCGGCAAAATTCCCAAGATATTAGATAATAATAATATTTCACAATACTATTCGGAAGGTTAGAATGAGAACGACAACAACGTAATGGAAAACCATTACTTATACTGTGACGAAATCGGGGAATTCCCTTTCTATAATTAAATGGTATTATTGATTGGTATGTATTGGCATATTGTATAGGTACTATGGTTTTTTAAAACATAAACAAGAGGGCGGCAAAATTTTCTTTCGCCCCGGGCGGCTGATAGTACCCACGCTACGCCACTGCATTCGTGTAACCGTTTATTAACAATTAACATCAAAACGAATTTCCTACTTGAACATTATATCGGATCGGAGTGATACATTTTTGATCGTTTACCGATTTAACACAAATAAAGGTGTAAGTCATCTTTGAAATAATCTTAGCTACTTAAGATTGTCGGAACCGGAAAGGTTTTGCAAGTGGGAAAATCATTCATTTTACTTTAATAAACGTCCGATATTAGATGCTCTACTTATGCTGTGCCACAGAATAAGTAATAGTACAAGTAGCTGTGCCCAGATTCTCTGGCTGCAAAAAGTGCTTGATGAACCTGTATAATTTGTATTGTATGTTCAAATACCAGATAACCTCAAAAACATTGTTTTTTGGTAGCTATGCTCTGCAGAATGTCTCTACGCCGACATTGGCAAAATACGTCTTGCTGTCACGGCAAGAGTGAAAGCCGTTGAAGAAAAAAAAAAATAGTTATTAATAAACTTTCTAAATATATCGGAGTACGAAAAGAAGGTCGTTCCTCCTCAGGTTTTAGGTCGCCAAAGAAAAAAGAAAGCATTGTTCCGGCTATACTCAACTATTGCCATAAAACCTTTGGAGTGGCGGCGCCATATTTAAAATTTACAGTCAGGTGGCGCGGCCATTTTAAAAAAATCTCCCTTGAGTGGCAATGACACATCCGAATTAATTTCGCGAATTCGCGTATTTTATAAAAAATATCACCAAAAAAAACCATTTTAATGTTATATATAAGCCTTACAGTGATAGTTAAGCATAAAATGGCATATCTAATGAAATAACAATAAATGTCCTTCAATTTCTGTAAACTTTATTAGTCATTAACAAATATCTGATAACCAAATTTTTCTCAGTCATGGTATTAATATAACTATAATTACAAAATAAAAACATTACTTGTAGAAAACACTGATTTATTAGGGTTCCGGAGCCAAAATTGCAAAAACGGAACCCTTATAGTTTCGTCAAGTCCGTCTGTCTGTCCATCCGTCCGTATGTCACAGGCATTTTACTCGAAAACTACAAGATGTATATCAATGAAATTTGGAGTACAGATGTCTTGTCAAAGCCGCTATTTAGTTTTGTAGTTAAATTACAAACATTATTTATAGGAATACCATACACGTTACAGAAATTGAAAAAAATTTTACCTCGCATCAACGTGTGGCACATAGTTCGACAGCTCTTTTGAAAAGGTTTCTCAAAAACTTTTGTGATTAAGTGAAGATTTCCGGAAATAATCGCTCCCAAAGCAGCAAAAATAGTGTCCCCCCCCCCCCCCCCCACCCCCTCTATCATGTAAACCGTTTGTCCAAAAAATATGGAAAGGTTAATAAATACTTTCAACGAAAATTGGTTTCAACATGATCGGATATACCGTTTTTGCGTTATTACCGAAAAACTGCGCTTCTCAACAAAAGGACGTAAACGCTCTTTTTCTGGTAATAGATTTTAAGACTGTTAATTGTGTTGTAACGCACATAATATTACTTGATTTTTTTCGTAATGGCTACGGAACCCTATCTTGGGCGTGTCCGACACGCTCAGGCACATGTGCCTCATGGCTAGTGATTTAAATAATGTATATATATTATATTATATTATTTTTATTCTTGAACCACATTTAGATAACCAACGAAAATGACTATGGGGACATTATATTGAGGATATTACTTAGTATATCATTTATTTCAAAAGAACGCTGCACATCGCTTGGGGACAGGGAACCTGTTAAATTAATTCAGGCACTTTATCTAATCAAGATATTTTGATTTCAGTGTTTGTTCAAGAAAAAACTAACGTTTATTCAATGGATCTCCCTAGGCATCCTGACTCTAGGATGCATAATAAAGAACTTTGACGCCGCCTCGGTCCAGTCCACGACACTGCACGACACAGATCTATGGTCACAAGTATTCAACATTTACTTCCTCTCAATTAACTTCCAAAACTTTTGTTCTTGCCTAGCGGGCACATACAACGAGTACCTTCTAAAGAGTCAGGGTTCCAGCGTTGACATATTTTTACAAAACGTATTCATGTACCTGGACTCTGTTATATGTAATTTCTTTATACTAATGTTCAAAGGTGAATTAAACACTGTGTTTAACGACTTCGGGTCTTTATGTAACATAATTGTGGTACTTATTATTGTCAATAGCGCTGTAGTTGGTATAGTGACCAGCTTTTTTTTGAAGAATCTCAACTCTATTCTAAAAACTTATGCAAGTGCTTTAGAACTGGTCATAACAGCTGTTGTTTGTTATATACTATTCCGTATTCTGATAACATGGGGAACTGTGATATCTATTTGTCTAGTCATTATCGCTGTGGCGATGTATTTCAAAAATCCTGTCAATAATGTTAATTTGGGAAATGATAGTTCAAGAGATACGAAAGCATTGCTTGATGTGGTAACAGAATAGTGCCATAGGTTATGGTGATAGGAGGCTGTTAATTAGAATCTTATTTTCCTGCGTTTAGGGCCTACGCTAGCTGGCGCAGATGCACGGAGCGGGTAGAGTTAAAATCCTTCGCACGCGACGCGTGCTGTTAGCGCTGCTCATACTGTCATTGACATCTATGTACCTTACGTTACGGCGCTAGACTAGCTGTTTGGAAGAAAACACACTTTACTTTTATTTATGTAACCTTTTTGTTTTTACTTTTTGTACAATAAAGAGTATAAACAAACAAACAAAACGCGCGGCGCATCAATCATCAATATAACTTTGTCACGGACAAACTAGAGCAACCGTCGGGTCGGGTGACAATGAAAAGTCACTAATTACCACTTATAGTCAAGAGCAGGGATCACCAATTAGCTTCTACACGGGTCCAGTTTTTAAAATAGAATTATCTTTGCGGTCGGTCGTCCGTGTTCGAATTGACGGCAACTAAGACAATTAAAGCGCGAGATACATTTTATTAAACTATGTCTCAGTAATACAATACAAGTTACCGTTTACTTAAGGTCCGCACAAAATAGTTCGGCCGTCCGCCATTTGGTGACCCCTGGTCATGAGGGATAATCAAACTTATGCGTAGCATCGTAAGGTTAATATTCCACTAATCTTCTTTTGCAGTCAGTGACTTGCTTGTCACCTGACGACGTTCACAAAACCGCGCTGTGAACTAGTTGTGTGCGCCGTTTTGATGTTAGAAAAATGCAGTCTATACATCGATGTAGATAGATATATAGATAAAAAAAATATTCACAAACTGCCATGACAATTGTACGAAAATAAAAAATAGATGTCGATGCTATTTTTAACCCCCGACGCAAAAAGAGGGGTGTTATTGAATAAGCGTCCACCCGCTTCGTACCTACAAACCGCGTCAGCTAGCGTAGGTCCTTTAGCTCCATTTTATCACTGCACTGTTCCAGTGATATGGCAGCAGCAGACTAATTATATTTATATGACGCAATACTTATAGTTAAGTTACAAAACTGGGTTGCTTTACTATTTGTATTGCAAATGAAATCTCGTAAATTAATACGAGGGAGTTAATCTTTTATTTGTAGATTACCAATGTCACTAAATTATGTGCAAGCTGTGACTTACACGTACCTATTATGTGTTTTGCATTATGTGTTGGTGTTGATTTTCTTTATCTCGAAATTAGATAATTAGGTACAAAATATTGCGGTTTAAAACAACCAAGAATGGATAAATTAAACTTCCATCTGGGTATTCTAGATGTTATTTAGCCCAGTGACAGTAGAATTAACAGTCTTTATCAAATTTTGTTTTGTATTAATTTATAAATAACTTGTGCCAGTATTAGACAGTTCACAAATGTTTTGTATTTATGTACATAATTATAATTAAGTTGAGGGATAAGGACAATATTCAGACCTTGGTAACATTTTGGAAGCATACAGCATTTTTTAAATATAATTTGTAATTTTTAAAGCTCAGCTAAAGTGCCTCAATTGAAAAACGGCTGTTACAAAGGGGCTGCTTTCCAGCTGCTACGTAACTGCCGACTGCTCATACATTTTCATTAAAAGAGAACGAGAGAGTTGCAGTTCCATTGCAGCAAGCATTGCAGTCGGCAAAGCTATGCACTAACTAACTGCGATTGAAATTGTTGGGCGGTCGACGCATTTGCTGTTAAACTTCGTCAAACATAAAACATAGACGACCGGATGGCCAAGTGGTTAGAGAACCTGACTACGAAGCTTGAGGTCCCGGGTTCGATTCCCGGCGGGCAGATATTTGTATGAATAATACGAATGTTTGTTCGCGGGTCTTGGATGTTTAATTATCTATATAAGTATGTTTGTTTATCCGTTGCCTAGTATCCATAGTACCTAGAAGCTTTGCTTAGTTTGGGACTAGGTCAATTGGTGTCAAGTGTCCCATGATATTATTATTGTTCATACTGTGAAAGTTGTTGTAGTTGAGGAGTTTGATTTGTCTCTGTACTTACATATTTTAAGTGCGTTTATTTTACATTTTACTAAATTTTATTTCAATGAATTTTCAAGGTTAAAATATTAGATCATTCGCATATGGAAATATATAGTTATTTAGTTATAGTTTGACATGTAATTTAGTTATTAAGTTCCGGTTATTTATTTTATTGGTATTATTTTGATAAGAAATAGGACATGCCTCTTAAAATAATCGTAAGTTGCAGCAATAATAGCAATAAAATTGTTATATTTGCTGTTAGTTTTTAATATCGCGTTTTTTCCCAAATGCATTTTTTTCTCAACGTGCTTTTTTACTGAAGCTTATTTTCACAGTAGCATTTTTTCCCAATCAGAGTCGACACACACAGTGTCGACGGAGCTCCGCTCATGCGGAGCTCCTACTTATGAGTAGTTTTGGCCCTTCGGGCCGATGCAAACTTAACCTGAACCTACCTATGTTTCGGTGTGGATTCTGATTGGGAAAAAACGCTACTGTAAAATAAGCTTCAGTAAAAAAGCATATTGGGGAAAAAACGCGAATGGAAATTTTGCTACTAGGAAATAACGATTTTGGGGAAATTTCCAACTCACAGATATATTGATATGGTAATTTTAATACCACACGAAGTTTTCACCATGTTTTACATGATTTTACACACTTGTTCTCGAAACATCAGATTCCAAAATGCTAATTAAATGTGTAAAGTACAATCGCGGAACACGAAGAATTTAATGACCTCCACTACCTGCCTCTGTCACTCGCGCGTGAATATCTGACGTCGCATTCGTACAAAAGCATCTGTGCGAGCGCGACGGCGAATGTTTACGCGCGAGCAACTGAGACACGTAGTTAATGGTGATTGTACGAAATTCTTCGTGCTCCGCAACCGGACTTTAGTAAATCAGCCAAATAAGTGGTCTACCAACTTTTAAACAAGTTCCTATCAAATGAATACGTCGCTAAAGTCGAACAGTCGAACTTTCAAGTTGACAGACACGTCTATTTGGCATTATTGTTTTATGACATGCAAACGATTATCAGCTTTAGGGTGGTAGACCACATATTTGGATGGTACCTACTTATTGTGAAAATCCGCATGAAAGCATGTGCCTTAATAGTATTAAAATAATGAATAACATCCTTCTACATCCATTTACATGTGTAAAGAAACCAAAAATTGCCCAAAGAGCCATGGAAGGAAGCATGATAGACAAGAGACGAACAGACAAAATGAGGAAGAATTGCGAAATAGAACAGGTGTGTGTGACCGATGTGACTGTGACCCATAAAATTTAACCCTTAATAAAAAGGTAGAGGCGATTTAGCGACCACATACATCGACTTGGAAATTCAACCTTATTGTATTAGTAATAAGTTACAATATCCATTGTAAAAAGTAAACTTGTAACCGCATAGTATCCAAGAGATAGAAGGATGCATGCATTATTCCTAAATAAAGGAAGACAATGTCGTCGCTGGGTCTCTGACGAAATTGCAGGAATGGAGACTGCTGCGGGAGGCTTTTGCCCACAGTCACACACATGCAGAAGATTAATATTGTTAGTTAAGATACTATTATTTTGTATTTGTATTTGAACTAAGAGGATTTAATTAAACATAATGTGAAAATCTGATGTTTCGGGAATGAACACGAAAATTTGTGTTTCGTATTGATATCGACAAGTTGGACTCTAGTCGTTTATTTTTAGTGCAAGAACACTGCGGTTAGCCGCGTGGTTTTAGCGCACCGTCTCTTTCTCAATCTATACTCTAAAGAGGGACGGCGTGCTAAATCGCGCAGCTATAACATAGTATGTTCTAGCCCTATAAATGTACAAGGAAATCGTTTTGGCAACCACCTGAGGCTGAGCAGTGATGTTTTAGGTTAACAGAAGTGTTCGAAACTGCAGGGCTACTACGAACCTCGAAACTCGAAGTTCGTGTCGTGTGGTCCCTCTAACACTTATACTATTTAATACGAGAGCGAGAGGGATGGTACGATACGAACTTCGAGTTTCGTAGTAGCCGAGTGGCAGTGTATACTGATTGAGTATTCAAAGGAAATCTCATATATGTACGTGAACTAGGTAAAGATTTTATAATGGCGCTCAAAAATACCATGCCAAATGATTATTCAATAGTATTTTATAATTAGATTTTGTTTATGACATTTGAAAAATAAAATAACATAAAACGTCAATATTTTTATTTACATTTATGAACTACTTCTAAGTTCCCTCTTAAGACTTAGTGAAAGTTTTAAAAATAACAATTGAAATTAAAGATTTACATACAAACGCTTCATTGTCAAGAAAAAGCAATGTCCAATGGTGGGTGTGCTTATTTCTGATTGTGAAAAAATCATGCTGGATCAAGTTACATTATAAACTTTGCTTATTAACCTTTTAACAGCCTAAAAAAAATTCTGAAAATCGTTCCATATGCACCACGAAATGCCACTATGGCACTTTTTTCAGCTGTCGTGTTTTACTGCCACGACAAGGCAATCGAAGGCAGTAATTATGAGGCTCATAACATAATTTATAGAGGTCGGACTAAAACCTAAAGTCAAAAACGTTTATCATCGAATGGACACCCATATTTGGTTGAAACACGGTTGGTTGTGACTGAATCATCTTTTCTGTCTTACAGTATGGTATGAGGTTAGAACCAGATGGTGAAATACTATCGTCAGTGCTTGGGTGTTAGACACAGCCGCCGGTTGGTTGGTGGTTTTGGTTGTGGTGGTAACCAGTGTGATTTTGGTAATTTGGTATACCTATAAGATAGTTGGGATTTTTTTCTTGGTAGTTACATCCGATATGTCGCTAGAAACGGTTTTGACTAACATTATTGTTTAACTAGTCAAGGCACACTTGATAGAAGTTTAAATTGGTTTATAAAGAAGAGTAGTAACATATTTCTTCCTATAGCGATGCGTGGCTGATAATACCATGACGCCATCTTTGATTGACAAAGCATATAAATGATTCAGCATCACATGATTTGGTTCTGGGAGCAGGGTCGGTTCACACTGAAACAAACAATACAAAGTCACATTTTGAATAAATTGTTATTTACTTTGAACCCTCATTGGAACGTTCCTTGACAGAAATTATCGCCAGATGGCGTTAGTATCGAGAGGTATGTGTGAAGTAGTCTTGCATGCGATTGGCTCACCACTCACCAGTCACAAACATGATACAAATTGACTACAACTGCAGTGTATATACCTATTTTCGACGAATAAAAATATTGATTGATTGATTGACTGATTGACCTCACAAGAGAACGAAGAGAGACAGTTTGTAAAGTCGTTTTCTTAAATTTTCTAATTCTCTGTGCAATTTTCTCTATTTTATTTTCTAAAAGAACCTTCTACAAAATATTGGAAAACATTGAAAAAAAGATGGATGAAATCAGTAGTTGTTCTCAAGTTACAACCATCTAGGGAAACAGAGATTTAATTTTTACCAACAGTGCACTTACGGACAATGGTGTGTCCTTGTTTAATATGACTTGCAGAAGGTGTGGTGGCAGTATGGGGGGCCCTGATACTTTCTCCCATGGTTTTGACTGTGGTATTTCCTGAAAAAAAAAAACAATGTATTCATTGCTGACCTTGATCACTTTCACTCAAAATTTCACCCAGAGCCCTACTGTGGTAGCGTTACCACTGCTGTATTATTATTATGAATCACTTTAAACACTTACATCACTTTGAGGCATTGGGTGTAAGTCAAAGCTTATATGAATTTGAGGGAATGAGCTAAATCCAGAACCTAACACCTGTTTTATTATTTCTCAGAGTTAAACAGGCCTGAAACCAAAAATTTTTGGGTAATTTACCCCGGTTACCGGGTTACCTTACGCCAGGGGTCAGCAACGCGTGGCCCGAGACCTTTCTCCTTGTTTTGTAATATCACTTATAGTACAGGTAGTATATGCAGGTAGGCCTACAATAAGTAGCTACAAAATATCTATTAGGTACATAATTATCTTAGAAGTGCGGCCCGCCGTTATATATTTTTCACAACACTGCTCGAAAATGTGGCCACAGATAACCCAAAACTGCCTATATATGTATGTACATTTAACAGCTGACTCATTTATGTCTCGCAAAACACGACAACAATGTAACACATTACGAAAACAGGTTGTATCAATATATGTATTTCATAATACAATACGACTTTTTAAAATATAATTACTGAATTTCATTCCTGATGTGCTGAAACGACAATTGGACCAATCAAAATTAATCATCTGCTGCATGTGAAATTATATTGACCAATGAGAATGCGTCATTCATGACTTATGAGGTGTTTTTTTTTCTTAAACGCATAATATGCACAAAATGCTTTAATTTTTTTAAGTATGAAAAAACGCCACAGCGTCGCAGCAGGTCGGACATGACGAGGATGAAGTTTTGATTTTTAGGGCTCCGTACCGAAAGGGTGCCAATGGGACCCTATTACCGAAACTCCGCTGTCTGTCTGTCTGAACTGTTTACGGTACCCTACATGAATGAGTCCGACTCACACTTGACCAATTTTTTAAATATGTGGTTGTGTACTGGCCACTAAGAACGGATTCGGTTAAAAACAAAAATTATGTCATAAAGGCAAAACTAAAATCGGCGGGAGGGGTGACACTATTTACCGGCCCTGATAATACCGACATGGAAATAAGTTCGTGCAAACGCTCATACAAACTCGTGTTAAACTGACATGAGTTTCTATGGGCGTGTACAAGAAAAATCGGATCGGTATTTCCATGTCGGTATTATCCGGACCGGTAAGTGTCACATGGCAGGAGCAACGCAGTCATTGGATTCTTATTGTTTGTTTTGTGATAAATATTTTTTATTTCCTCGCAGTGATTGTGAAAAGCACAATGTTTAGTCTCAGTGCAATAGATGAACTCATATTATGGAAAACTATTAGTTCATCTATTGTTTACTTTCAAGCCTCTACAACAATGTAATATTTTTCACTATGTGCCCCATGCCTGCTAAAAGGTTGGCGCTATGCTAGAAGGTCGAACAAAACTAGTAAAATAAATTGGCCTGGCTAGGTATGTTTGTGTGTTGAATGTTCCATGAGGTAAAGATAACTACTACTACTATACTGTCACTAAAACCTATTTGTATTCAAGAAACCTATGGTTTGATAATAAACTATAACGAAAAAATAATGACCCATTTACATAAAATCCAGTTCATTTTTAGTGTTCCAAAGGTGTTAATAAGTAACAAGTGTAGTTTTTACCTGCGAGTACTCAGTCTGAGCGCTGCTATGTATGCCTTCACTGTCCTTAGCAAGCGCTTGAAACACCTCAAAATCTGACAGCTTTACTTTTACCAAGTTATTTTTGGAGCCCATTCCATTGTCAACCAATTTCTGAAAACATACAAATAAAAACTAGGGATGGGCCGAAATTCGTTTTACATTCGGTTTAACCGAATTTCGGCAGCTTGAGCCAAACTTCGGCATTCGGCCGTAATTAGGCACTAGAAAAAAAGAACCTACTTGACACTTGTACCTACTATTTTGACTAAAATTAATAGAAAGCATATGTCATAATCAGTAATGTGCAAAAAAAACTTTTTTGTTTTAATATATACCTTGATTATAATTCGTAAATTGAATTTAAAAAAAAATGTTTTTGGTTCACACTTTTTACAAACTAAACATTGAATTTTTAATTTTTACTGAATATTCGGCCAAAGTTTGTATTTGGTTCAAACCACATTTGGCCCATCACTAATAAAAACTAAAACATTTAGTTGGTTTGCAAGATTAAACAACAAAATACTTTGGGATATATTACTTTTAAACTGGCAATATAGACCTACAAAAACATAACAAAATAATTTGTACTTACCACTTGAGGGTCATTTCGCCATTCACCATCCACAAAATACTTGTACTGATGCTCACCCTCAGGTAAGTCAATAATAGTCACAAAGTCACCATGGCTCTTAACCATTGGAATAGTTTTCCAATCTGTGAATGTTCCACTAATAAATACCTGTAAGAAAAAATCAACTGTTCATTTAGCATGCATATTTATGATGTCATTATTTGATTTAATTCAGCCTTGGAATATTTCTTTACTCACTTGCTTTCCGCCTCCTTCCCATCTAAACACAGTAGGAAGCACTTTAGATTCGTCAGTTGATTTACTACCGTCTGTTAACGTGTTCGATCGCTCGCGCATTACACCGAATTCCTCCTCGCTCTCAGGCACTGCTTTAGTATAGTACGGTGCTCCATCTTCAATGTTATTGTCGTCATCTCGCCCGATACGGTCCTCGTCCACCTTTTTGTCAAAGGTAAAAGCTTCACCTTCCTTAGTCGGAGAGGATGGACCTGCTCCTGGTGGCTTTGCAACAGCGTCTTTATGCCATTCTTTGGGGTGATTACTCCCAGCGTTTCCCATAGTTGTGATTTATATTCTACCAACTCAAAATTTCCATTGACTTCTAAATAATTGAAGATACGATCGAAATCAAAGTAAAACACGAACTGTCAAATTTGTCAAAAACACAAAATATGACGGAATTGTGACGGAATAAGCCGGACCGTATTGTACTTTGATCCAATCTGTCACTCCTTTGCCTCAGACTTTTCCACAGGCTTAATGTCTTTCTTTGTGCCGTGCAAGATTGCAAGAGTACAATTTGGGCCGAACCGCACAGCTATATGTTTAAGGCAATGTTTTTAACGACCAAAATTATTGCACTGCACCGCTACTGGCTGTCATTATTATGAATCCGTGAATCATTATAATATCTGTCTTCTTTGTCTCTCCTAGGCCTTAAACAGAGATGCATATAAAATCTGTCAAAACTTTTGCATCGCATATTGCCTTTGAGCGCTTTGATCAGAGCAATGGAATACGATTAACTGTTTGATTTGGCAATAAGCCATTATCTTATCAATTATTCTCTCAACGTTAATATATTAATGAGTAACTGTGATTTGAAAAGTCGTCGAAAGCTGACGTTATCGGTTCTTGCCGTCACAACACACTCGCAAGTCCAGCCGCCCACACGTTACGGGCGATAAAGTATTGAATTATTTTCGCACTTACAGCTTCACGAGGCAAAACGCGTACCACATAAAAGTAAATTTAACATTATTCTTATGGTTAAATGCGTTGTCTTCATGTCATATAACATTGCGTTTGTCTAATAATTTACTTTTATGGAATTTAGACGTTGAAAGTCTACGATAGTATTAAAAATGAGTGATGAAAAACAACCGCTTCTTACTGGGCCCAATATATCTATTGAGCATGCAGAGGTGCAAAACCAGGCGGTGGAATTAGTGATAGACCCAATTGCACCGATTAAAGATGAAAAGGCGAAGTCCGACTACCACCCGGCTTCGGAGAGGCACCTGGAGCATCCGACGTCGAATTTCGACACAATGATTCATCTGCTGAAGGGAAATATAGGCACGGGGATTTTAGCTATGCCTGATGCCTTCAAGAATGCCGGATTGTTATTCGGTAAGTAATTGTTTATCTTGATTTTCAAGTTCTTAAGCAAATCATGTCATGAAAAAAAGACTCGTTTTTAGATACTTGAAATTTTAATTAAATAACATGAGGTTGTTACACAAAATAATTACCTAATAAATTAGGTTACACACAATACAAAATTACAAATAGAAAAATAACATCAATGTCACATACATTATGCCCTAAAATATTAATTTAATAAAATCTTATACCTTTAAATGAGCAATTCTTGTGTATACATATATATATTTTGGGGATCTCGGAAACGGCTCCAACAATTTTGATCAAATTTGGTATGTAGGGGTTTTCGGCGATGACAAATCGATCTAGCTTGGTCTTATCTCTGGGAAAACTCTTATTATCTATTCTGAGAAAAGCTCGGTCGCCCAGGTACTAATAATAGTAATTCGACAAACAAATAAACTTCTGATACCAAATACCTAGTTACTAATAACAAAAACATACCTATTTATGTACCAAAGTCCCTGTAATGTGAGTTGTACATCAAGGTAAATTAAACATGCCTTTCAGTTTGTTTGTACAAAGTAGGTACCAGAGTAAATGATTAGTTACCAAGTAATTAAATGTGAGTGGAAAATTCATTTATATTCTGTGTGTTAAGTTACACTGGCACACTGAACTGATTAACAAATCTACTTATCTCCTGCTTAGTATCATAGTACATACTCTATGCTTATCTGTATCACTAAACAAATATGTGCACAAGTGTTGATATTTATTTATGTCAGTGGTTACCAACCTGTTTTTAATCAGGGAACACTTTAATTTAATTATTATTAGGAGGAACCATTAGGTCAAATAGAAATTAATCTTTATCTAAAATCAAAAACTATCTTTAATCATAATAATTGTAACATAATTATAATCACAAACAGTCATCATCATCAGCCTGAAAACATTGGTATAGTATCACTAAAAAGCAACTGGTCTAAGTGCCCAAGTGATCTAAGTAGCAACTGGTCTAAGAAGCAACTGGTCTAAGTAGGAAATGGTCTAAGAAGCAACTGGTCTAAGTAGCAAATGGTCTAAGGAGCAACTGGTCTAAGAAGCAACTGGTCTAAGTAGCAACTGGTCTAAGTAGCAAATGGTCTAAGAAGCAACTGGTCTAAGAAGCAACTGGTCTAAGTAGCAAATGGTCTAAGAAGCAACTGGTCTAAGTAGCAAATGGTCTAAGAAGCAACTGGTCTAAGTAGCAACTGGTCTAAGTAGCAACTGGTCTAAGTAGCAACTGGTCTAAGAAGCAACTGGTCTAAGTAGCAAATGGCAAGGAGAAAAGGTCTAAGAGCAATGGTCTAAGTAGCAACTGGTCTAAGAAAATTCAAATGTAAAAGTTACGACAGCAACTAAGTAGCAACTGGTCTAAGTCAGCAAATGGTCTAAGGCAACTGGTCTAAGTGGCGAAGGGTCTAAAAAGCAACTGGTCTAAACCTGTTTTTGTTGAAAACTGGTCTAACAAAGTAGCAAATGGTCTAAGTGTGTCTGGTCTAAGCGAAGCAACTGGTCTAAGCGGCAACTGGTCTAAGAAGAAGAAACAACTCTCTACTAGTACATGGTCTAAGAAGCAACTGGTCTAAGTAGCAAATGGTCTAAGAAGCAACTGGTCTAAGTAGGAAATGGTCAAGAAGCAACTGGTCTACTGGTAGCAAATAACTCTAAGGAAAACACTGGTCTAAGAAGCAACTGGTCTAACTAGCAACTGGTCTAAGAACAAATGGTCTAAGAAGCAACAGGTCTAAGAAGCTAGCTGGTCTAAGTGGCTAATGGTCTAAGCAGCAACTGGTCTAAGAAGCAACTGGTCTAAGTAGCAAAGGTCTAAGAATGCAACTGGTCTAAGTAGCAAATGGTCTAAGGAGCAACTGGTCTAAGAAGCAACTGGTCTAAGTAGCAACTGGTCTAAGTAGCAAATGGTCTAAGAAGCAACTGGTCTAAGAAGCTACTGGTCTAAGTAGCAAATGGTCTAAGCAGCAACTGGTCTAAGTAGCAACTGGTCTAAGTAGCAACTGGTCTAAGTAGCAAATGGTCTAAGAAGCTACTGGTCTAAGTAGCAAATGGTCTAAGAAGCAACTGGTCTAAGTAGCAAATGGTCTAAGTAGCAACTGGTCTAAGTAGCAAATGGTCTAAGCAGCAACTGGTCTAAGTAGCAACTGGTCTAAGTAGCAACTGGTCTAAGTAGCAACTGGTCTAAGTAGCAAATGGTCTAAGTAGCAACTGGTCTAAGTAGCAAATGGTCTAAGTAGCAACTGGTCTGAGTAGCAAGTGCTTTAAACCTTTCGAACCCCGCCAAGTATGAAAAGAATTACGACAATGGACTTTATGTACAATTCATGTCAAGTTCAAAATTCAAATGTAAAAGTTACGACAGTGAACCTTATGTACAATCCATGTCAAATTCAAATTCAAATGTAATTAACCCGCACGATCGTAACGGCTGGGTTCGAAAGGGCTAAAAAGCAACTGGGCCAAACCTGTTTTTTGTTGAAAACTTGGAAAAACATTAAGTTAGAGTTGTGTCAAGTTGTGTCAGGCGCGACGCGAAGCACCTCAGCCACGCGGAACAGGAGCTCCATGAAGATATTTAGACCAATTGCTAATTTTCTACTTAGTCCAGCTGCTTTTTAGACAAAATTATACTAACCTAAAGCATCTACTGTTGAAGCACACTTACCCATCTAACACAACCAAAAATGTCAACACGCTCCTTGCATCTACTGGTTGCCTATAACTCTAATTGAAAACACATAATTTTAAGTAGGCACTTTAGCAGCAATGAGATTTTTGACCTTGCATTTTCTGTACAATCTTTCACAGACCTTATTTTAGCTCAGCAGACAAGTGGCTGATGGTCCACAGACGAAAGGTTGAGAACCACTGATTTACCTATATGAAGACTTTATGAATGTATGCTAGGTCACTACTATGATATGTGATGTCCTTCAAATGCATTTAAAAAAAAATTTTTTTTTTTCGTGACTTCTTAAGGAAAATTAACTAAATGTTACCTAATTTGTATTTTTGAATGGAGATTAGGGTTTACTATTGGTATTATTATTACAGCAAAATTTCAACTTGCTAGAAAATGCTAACAAATGATTACATGCAATATTTAGAACAATGATATTGAATACTGGTGTTTACCCGCAGCTTCGCACGCGCAAATCATTAGATTCAGGAGTTAATTTGAAATCAGGGTTTTCACAGAGGCGATATTCGCTAGATGGCGTTAATATTGTGAGGTCCGATTGCCGTTTGACGTTTGCTTGCGATTGGCTCATTTAGTTTTTTAACCAATCACGAGCAAACGTCAAACGTATCCCACGATACTAACGCCATCTAGCGATATTTCGCCTCTGTGAAAACCTTCATTCCAGGGTTTTACAAAACTCCCGTGTGAATTATGTCGCGGTCTTTATTGAGGTCGGATTATAAACAACAGTGGCACACACACACGCACGCACGCACGCACGCACGCACGCACGCACGCGCACACGCGCACACGCGCGCACACACACTTTTATATTTTGATTGTATTTGATTAAGCAGGTTGAAGAATTGCATAATAATAACAATATATATAATAATATTTATAGAGAATAACAAATATTTTTTG
Source organism: Choristoneura fumiferana (assembly GCF_025370935.1). Lineage (NCBI taxonomy): Eukaryota > Metazoa > Arthropoda > Insecta > Lepidoptera > Tortricidae > Choristoneura > Choristoneura fumiferana. Next base: position 3,628,873 of record NC_133481.1, read on the forward strand.
TAAAATTGGTACCTCTATCATGCGAAAGTAACCATGGTAATAGAATACCAAAGGAAAAAAAATGCATTTACAAGGAACTTAAAGTTGATCCTTATTTTAAAGTGTAATTTCTTTACAAAACCATTCCATGAAACATGCTTTTTCGCAAACTATTCATATGTATAATTTGCATACTTAAATAGGTTCAACCATCTTGGGCTTTTAGGCTTTTAAGGTGGTTTTCCACCGCCGAGGCCAGTCGAGAATTGAAATTTGTATGGCAGCGCCGCGGCGGCCCACGGCGGCACGCGGCGGGCGCGCGAGAATGCATACAAATTTCAATTCTCGTCTCGCCTCGCCAGTGGAAAATCACCATTAGGGTTCTCCACTCGATAAAACGGAACTCTATTACTGCCACTTCGCTGTATGTCTGTCTGTCTGTGACAGGGCTGTATCTCGAGAGCCGTAATAGATAGATAGCTTGTCAGTTTGATTTTTTAGAGATGTACGGAACCCTTGGTGCGCGGGTCCCACTCGTATTTAGCCGATTTTTTATCTCTACTCTAATAGATCACAAAACCAGACAAGTGCGGTTCAGATATGTGCGCACAAAGGTTTCTGTGCATAACTAAATAACAATCATTAAAAACCAGAAAATGAGTCTGTAAAAATCTGTGCACAGATTTAATAGACTACATTGTTTTTGTTTGCGCAGAAACACAATGTATGTAGATAGTGAGTATCTACACATAGGTATATTGTATACTTTGACCTTATGGCTTTGATTGAGTGCCATATCTGTCACAAAAGCGTGTAGCGTGACTGCGGTACGATGCCAAATTTTGCCGGCATAATCGCGATGTAGGAACGAGGATTACGAAATCCGTGTTACAAAAATCTAAGAATAGAATATCCTGAATATTTTATTTGATAGTCGGCTCTATCCTTTGATCGAGATAGAGCGAGATAATCGAGACCGCTTCTACGCCTTGCAAAAGACGCCGTCATAATTTTATTGTGCACTGGAAACTGCGTTTCATTGTCGTTATTTGTCATTTGGAGATCCTTAGAAGACTGAGGGTTACCGACATTGCCAAGCGAATTAGCTAGGCAGGCCATACCAAAAGCACGGAGAACAGATGGCCAATTGAGCCGACAAGTTCTCGTATGGAGACCGCGGATTGGCAAACGAAGCTTAGCACTGGGATATCCATCAATGAGATGAATGGATGACCTGGTTAAAGCCACGGGTTCACGTTGGATGCAGGCCGTTTTGAACCAAAGCACTGTTGCGTGAGGTTTTTAAGTATGGCTTTCAAAGTCTGTTATTACGGGCGTGAAAACAAAGTTTAGATTAAAATCATATTTAATACACCTTAAAACCGTACCATAAAAATATCGAGCATGCCACAGTGTTGCATAGTCCCCGTTTTGTTCGGAAAAAAGGGAGGCCAAAGGTTTCCGAAAGACAAAACTGTCTCAAAACACAGACATTCATTGCTCCGGAATGTATATTTGCCATAATTTATTTCAGATGTTGCAAAATATTCACAAAATTATTCTAATTATAAATAAACCCGCGTAGCTCACCCAAACACTATGAGATTTGACATTTCGGAGACCTCACGCTACACTAGCGCCTCCAGTGGCAAATTAATACGCGATAGCCCTCATTGAAGGTCTATGGCAGAAGCCTATGCCCAACAGTGAACGTTGTAGATCTGGATCTGGATTTGACCTTTTGGGGTCCTTTGCCATCTGGCGCCTAAAGCGACTGCTCCTCTTGCTCTACCCCAGAGCCAGCGCTGCTGTTAATCATCAGTCCTTTGTCCCCAGGTGTCTTCGGCACTTTACTAATGGGTGCGGTATGCACCCACTGTATGCACATGCTGGTCCGATGCTCGCACGAGCTCTGCATCAGGAACCAGCGGCCGGCGCTCAGCTTCCCCGAGGTCATCGAGGACGCCTTCTCCTCCGGTCCGGTGGCGCTCAGATCTTACGCCAAGAATATGAGGTGAGGGCAGTTTAAGATATTTCAGACGACCAGATGGCATAGTGGTTAGAGAACCTGACTACGAAGCTTGAGGTCCCGGGTTCGATTCCCGTGTCGGGGCCCGGGGCAGATATTTGTATGAAAAATACGAATGTTCGTTCTCGGGTCTCGGGTGTTTAAAAGTACTTAAGTATGTATCTATATCTATATAATTATATTTATCCGTTGCTTAGTACCCATAACACAAGCTTTGCTAAGCTTACTTTATTGGGACTAGGTCAATTGGTGTGAATTGTCTCGTGATATTTTAAATATATATGTTTTTTTTTAACCGCTAACCGTCCCGCTTTGTATGTAGTATGTTCTATTGCTCACTGAGGAGCACCATAATATAAGTATCCAATTTTCTATGCACTTTGTATGAGAAAGTGGATACTTACTTTCGGGCGAATAAATCAAGCAATTACTAAAGTAATTATTAGAATCCAAACAAAAACAAATACTTATTGCAAATGACGGAAAACTCTCCCGCGCTCCAATTAACTAACTTATTAAATTTAATTTACCCAGCTAACTGTTCGGCGGTGAACAGTTTGAAAACAATTAACTATAACTGTATCTTTTGCTGCTCCCCAACCACATGTTCAAAACAACTACGTGTACGCGACACATATGTTTTTCAAATGGTTAGATTGTACAGTCAGTACCACTACCATGAGTTAACAGTGACCGTACTCGATAGCGACGGTGCGTAAATTATTTGTAGAGGCGCTGTACAATTCTCCATACCATTGAACTCTTGTCTGTTAGTTCAATCGGTCGGTAACATGAGACAGAGCCACGGTTGGTTCATTCAATAAAAGATAATGTGGAATGATATCGCAACGATATGTGGCCTAATAGACATACATAATGTTTATTAATTACTGTTAAGTAATAAATAAGTAAATATAAGGTACACTTATATTAACGGAAACTATGACGTATTTACAGTCAATGAATTTGAATCCTCGGCCACCGTATCTTATCAGTACCTAACTAATTTTATTTGTCTAAATCAATGCTATACCGTTGCGTAAAAAAATATTGGATCTTGTCCATGACTGGTACCATCACTCTACTAGACTTGTTTTTTTTTTTCTTTTTAGTTTTTATTTGATTTTTTTTATTTGCAACTACATAGATGTTTCTTGTTTTGTCTGAGTGACCTAGATTATTGCGGAAATTTTAGTAGGTAAATCGCGGCATTCTGGCGCCCCAGTGGGTAATCGATATGTCTAGTTACGTTATGATTCATTGGACTTTTATCTAAAGGCCCGGTTCGTAAACATTCAGCCTAAAACTAAACAACGTTATAAAGAATTTTGTTTGTAAATATTGCGGTAAATTTTTTATTATTTTACAATTAAGTAAATATAAGTTTATATTTTTTTTTTCAAAAAAATTGTCTATCGGAAAAACATTGGGTAGGTACTTAATTATTGCTATTCCTAGCCTTAGTCGAGAAACGAAGGGGCAAACTGAGCAAAGGCATTTTGTTTTTGCAAGACAACGCCCCCGTTCACACCGCTCGTGTTGCCAAGCCTGCTCTGAAGGAAACTGGCTTCGAGGAAATTGATCATCCACTACAGTCCAGATCTGGCCCCTAGCGATTATTTTGTATTCAGCAATTTGAAGAAAGATTTAAGGGGAAAGCGATTTGGCAGTGATGAAGAAATGAAGGCGGCTGTACAGGAACATTTCGACAGCCAAAATAAAATTATTTTTTTAACGGTCTAAAAGCATTATTTAAAAAATGTAATAAGTAAATGCATTGAATTAAAGGGAGATTATATTGAAAAATAAAAATAGTAAAAAAAAAACTGAATATTTTTTTTCGAAGCCAGAGACGATGGTAGGAGAAAGGGGAGGCCTTTGCCCAGCAGTGAGACACTATTTAGGCTACATAAAAAAAAACTTTTCTACCTTAGACTTGAAACTTTTCAGCCGCATTTCGTACCTATCAATGAATACTTATCCATTCGTAACTTTTTTACAATACCTACTTATATAATATATTGTTTAACACTCACAAGCAAATATTTTAAATGCAACGCAGCTGAAAATAATCGCTCATTTCATTCCCCGCTCATCTAATATGAATTTAATATATTTGCGGCACGTTCGCCCACTCCGCCCCCACAACCTCCAACCCCCCTTTTCCCCCATTATCACCCATCAAGTCTGCCCGTTGCCAAGCTGGCGAACGCCGCGAATTGCATGAATAGCGGTGTATGTCGATGACATGACATAACAAAGCGGGGATTTTAAAAGATTTTGGAAAGATGGCTCATACATATTTGTCGCATAAAATACCAGAAATGTATGTACCTAGTAGATATTTTATGTAAGTGGGTGGGTTTTTATTTATGATATTAGATAGATTAATAAAAAGTACAGTCGTCAAAAAGGCTTGTATTGGATGTGAGATTTATAACAAGATTTTTTTGTATAGTTTATTTGGTTTATCGACAAGCATTTATAAATCAACAATGCTCACTAACATTATCTTAATGCATGTTTTCTCATTAAGTGAAATATTTATTTCTTTTGAAATTATTAAGTTTCTCTACCGAGACACAACATACTAAAAGTGAGGTCTTAGCGCACTTACAATCATTATAATTTCTGGTTAGGGCAATTTTTACTAAATATAACCGGAAATTTGACGGCCGGTTTAACATTAGTTTAATTATCTTCAAATGTCACGAGCTTTGCGGTGAAGGAAAACATCGTAAGGAAACCTGCACAAACCTGCGAAGCAATTCAATGGTGCGTGTGAAGTTCCCAATCCGCACTGGGCCCGCGTGGGAACTATGGCCCAAGCCCTCTTGCTCTGAGAGGAGGCCTGTGCCCAGCAGTGGGACGTATATAGGCTGGGATGATATAATTATCTTATCTAATACTAATATGTGTAGGTATTAGTTAGGTACTAATTCTGAAATACGGTATTTGACAACTCCTGATTTTGCCATATCTCTCTTAATGCTTTTCTCTATGCAACAAGTATGGCGGTACTGGCGTGTGACGTCACATGCCAGTATGTCTTTCTCTGTCTAATCTTGAATTTCAAACCTTTATAACTCTGTTATTTGTAAAGGTAGCTTAAAAATTGTTTTTCTATTCGATAACAGGCATTGTGTAGTTTTAATTTATAAAACATATACAAAATAGTCAAATACCGTATTAACTTCAATCAGTAGGTAGTACCAAAGATAGCCTACAAAAGCTACATGTATGCTTAAATATATTATTCCATCTAGGTATGTGCAATAGATCCACAACAGTTTTAATCTCTATTTGATAACAATCTTACCAGTTAATACCTAAAAGAGACACAAATATCTAAAATTGAACCGTAACCTTACAATTTTTTATCACAGAATGTAAGAAACTATTCAAAGCAAAACAAGGCCTCACGCCGTAAATGTGGCATTATTTACCCAGACGACTAAAACATCGTTATCTTTGGTATTATTGATCGAAAGAAATTCGAATCAAATTCGCACTGCGATGGTATGATATCGAAAATGAATAATAATTACTTTATGACTATTTCTCAAAAAGTTGTCCATTTTTAAATTTTTCAGTTGTCCACTTATGAAATCCTGACGCTATTTCACCACAAAAAATAAATAATATTGTTTTAAAATATATACTAAACCTTGTGGTAAAAGTGACAAAAAGTCAGATAATCTTTGTTGTTGGATCCAATAGAAAGTTTTGATGAACGGGTACCTATGTAGTCACAAAATTAAAACTTTTTCCTCACAAGATTTCATGACGTTTTTCTAACGTCAAGAAATTTTGGATGCTTTATTTTATGTAGTTTATGTTTTATGTTAGTAGACGACCGGATGGCCAAGTGGTTAGAGGACCTGACTACGAAGCTTGAGGTCCCGGGTTCGATTCCCGGCCGGGGCAGATATTTGTATGAATAATACGAATGTTTGTTCTTGGGTCTTGGGTGTTTAATATGTATTTAAGTATGTAGGTATTTATCTATATAAGTATGTTTATCCGTTGCCTAGTATCCATAGTACAAGCTTTGCTTAGTTTGGGACTAGGTCAATTGGTGTCAAGTGTCCCATGATATTTATTTATTATTGTTATGATCGTCCTTACGGTTAATAATTTCTTGACAAAACTGATTTCTTGACAATTTCATGACGGGACAACTTTATGAGATATACTCTTATGAAAGGCACTTGGTGTGTACATGTGTAGATGTACATCTAGTCTAGTCGCATAATTTTTTAAAGGCACAATGTAATTTTTATCGTAATGTTTGTTGGTCATAATTTTTTTCTCGCCGAAACCTTAATTTCTTCAGATATTTTTCAATGGTGGAACAATTAATGTCTTCAGAGAAATAAATAGTTATAACAAACAATACATTGCATTATGACTTTCAACAATTATGCGAGCCGATATGGACCCCATTGCACCATGGTTTTGATTCGAAACAAAGAAGCGTCATAAACATTACTAACAACTACCAACTCTCCGTTGTTCCAGGAAGGTGGTGAATGTATTTCTTGTGATAACACAACTGGGATTTTGCTGTGTGTACTTTTTGTTTGTGGCCACTAACCTACAGGACACTATGAGGTTCTTTCACATCAACCTGAGTGTGCACTTCTACTTGGTACTGCTGTTCCCGCCGATAGTAGCGTTGGCTATGGTGAAGAACTTGAAGTATTTGACGCCGGTGTCTTTGGTGGCGTCTATAATGACCGCTTGGGGCTTGATCATAACGTTTTACTATATCTTGCAAGATTTGCCGCATACAAGCTCGGTGAAGCCTTTTGCGAGCTGGCATCAGCTGCCTCTATATTTTGGGACGGCCATCTATGCTTTCGAGGGCATTGGAGTGGTGAGTATCATTTAATCATTGTACAACCTCGTATAGTAGCAATTATTTGAGCTGTCCCGATCTCGTTAACAGCCAACCTTTCGATACAAAGCCATTGTATTCTATTATGTCCTCAAGTGGACAATCCTCAGTTTAAAATGAAATGAAATTTAAGATAAAATAGTTCATTGAAATAACGACTTTATTATTTACGTTAGAGAGTTCATTTTAAATTAAACTTTGTTGGCAGATAATGTTTTTCAAAATTGAATGCGTCCTAGACAAGCAGCCTCATGGAAAAGTATTATCTGCGAACGTGTATTTATTTTGAAATGTACTTTCTGCTCTAGACAACAAAGTCGTTATTTCAATGAACTATTTTGTTTTATATTTAAGTTCATTTTAAACTGAGTATAATGCGGTTAAGGGCACAATAGAATACAATGGCTTTGTTCGAAAGGTTGGCTCTTAACGAGATCGGGACACCTCAAATAATTCCTACTATACCCAGCACAACATTATGCCTAAATATATGTCAACTTTCCTTGACTGTCATTAAATAATCAAAATTTTACGTGGCGTAGTAATAAGAGGGATAGATGTTAGTATAGCGGACCTCCGCTATAATCAGGAGTCCTGATCAAGGTAGACCGAGATTGTTCACACCGCTTCCACGCCTCTCAAAAGGCGCCATCAAAATTGAACTTTGGACTAGAACTGGTGTCCCTAGCTATCCTGGCGCCTAAAGCGACCGCTCTTCTTGATCCACCCCAGGGCCGGCGCTGATTTGATGAACAAAGCCAACCTGAAGCAATGAGGGCTATCGTTTTTTGTCTTACTAGATGGCGCCACTGTTGCGTGAGGTTTTTGTGTTGCTTTCAAAGTCTGTTATTACGGGCATGAAAACAAAGCTTAGATTAAAATCATATTTAATACATCTTAAAACCGTACCATAAAAATATCGAGCAACCAGTCTTGCATAGTCCCGTTTTGTTCGGAAAAAAAGGACAAAAGTTTTCGAAAGACAAAACTGTCTCAAAACACAGACATTCATTGCCCCTTATCGCATAATTGCCATAATTCATTTCAGGTAATGCAAAATATTCACAAAATTATTCTAATCCCTACTTTATCTTAATATTATAAATGCGAAAGTAACTCTGTCTGTCTGTCTGTGACGCTTTCACGTCGAAACCACTGAACCGATTTTGATGAAATTTGGTATATATAGATAGTTTGAACCCCAAGGATCAACATAGGATACCTTTTATTCCGGTTGAGGGCGCCACCGCCCGATAACCTAGATACACCCAGACGAAGTCGCGGGCATAAGCTAGTTATAAATAAACCCGCGTATACGAATACCCACCCAAAAACTATGAGATTTGACATTTCGGAGACCTCACGCTACACTAGCGCCTCTAGCGGCGAATTCATATGCGATAGCCCTCATTACTGCCTTATTCCGCTTATACAACCGACTTAAACAATTCATCTACATATATTCGATTTTACCGCCCGGTTGTGCTGATTTATGCCTCCCACTTAAGTGTTTAGTAACCCTGAGACTACTTGGCAGCTGTTGACGTAAAAGCGCTTATGAAAGAAGATAATATAATTCTACTCTCTGCTAAAATATGACGGAAAGCAACTGCTTCGTCATAGGAAATGTTTAGATATGTACTCGTACGGTCGAGGAGTTTAATTCATTGGCCACCAAGGAACCATTTCACAGTAAACGTCATACTGACATCGCATTAATTGACGACCGGATGGCCGAGTGGTTAGAGAACCTGACTACGAAGCTTAAGGTCCCGGGTTCGAATCCCGGCCGGGGCAGATATTTGTATGAATAATACGAATGTTTGTTCTCGGGTCTTGGATGTTTAATATGTATTTAAGTATGTATTTATCTATATAAGTATGTTTATCCGTTGCCTAGTGTCCATAGTACAAGCTTTGCTTAGTTTGGGACTAGGTCAATTGGTGTCAAGTGTCCCATGATATTTATTATTTATTATTAATTAACAAGGAAAGCCGTAATGACTTTTCCTTTGAGAAGGTTCCATGGGGGCCCATGAATTAAATTCCTTGACTGTACATGTTTATCTTCTACGTAACAGTTTTCCCCATGGTCTTCGTTTGTAATTGTAATTCCTGCTTGTTTTGCGGTACAAAACATATTGCATTATTTTCTCCCTTTTTATTACGAAATAGTGTTATCTCTGGGAAATCCCAAACAGGCGGAAATACATAGATGTGTATGTATACACACACGTGTTGCGTAGATTATATCTGTTAACGCTAACCCACATGTGGTAGTATATCAATGTAGTTGTGAGTACACAGTTGAACAATATGTTAGGTACTGATCTCCACAATATGACAACAGGCTCATTTAATGGAACATCGATTAAAATGTTCCTATTCTAGCTAGGTATTGTTTTGAACCTGCTATTATAATCTTATCTAGCTTTATTTTGAGTATCGGTGCCCTTTCCTGAGTATAGGATCGAAGTTATCAAATTCCGAACATTATAATAAGGTAACTAACAGTAACTAGAAAATTCAGATTAATTTTTAAATTGATTTTTAATAACTTACATAAATAGTTATTTAGTCAATGCTTAGCAAGATTGTTTTTTTTTTCTTTTTGTATTTTTTATTTCAATTCCAATTTTTTTTGTTACTTTTATGGTATTCCCGTAAAACCTATATCGAAAATACAAACTGAAATATAGATGCACAGAAAAACCAGAAAATAAGACCGCGGTGGTGTAGCGGTATAGCACACGGCACGGAATGCCGAGGACCTGGGTTCGATTCCCAGCGCTGGTCTTATTTTTCTGGTTTTTCTGTGCATCTATATTTCAGTTTGTATTTTCAATACTTAGCGCTTCGCTCCATCTTTTAAAATACGGACTGCCAAGGAACGGGATTCGCATTCATTGATAAAATAGTAATAATCTTTGCAAACCATCTCACATTGTGAAGAAGCACAGAAAAATACCTAAAGATATTTTTCTGTGCTTCTTCACAGATTATCTTTAAATATTTAATTTACTTATTGAATCAGGTCCTAATTAGACTACAGAGTGCAAAATTCGAACTTCGTATCTAGCCGTCTCGCTGTCGCTAATATTATTTAATACGAGAGTGAGAGGGACGGTACGATACGAACTTCGATTTTCGAATTTCGTAGTAGCCCCCAGGCATTATCAGGCGTTAGGCGGTGTCAGGGATTATCTTTGTTATTTAATACGTCTCATAACTGTTACCTCTGAGGGCATTCACTTTTTCTTGATAACCGGTTCTGTCTTTCGATTGAGCTAGTGTTTTGTTACCGCTTGTTTTGTCCTGTCCACTGTAATAGTACATTGTGTCTTAAGGGCGGTAAATAAGGAATTACGAACGAGAGTCTATTAGAAGCCCGAAGTCGAAGACTGAGGGCTTTAATGAGTCGATGTTCGTAATTCTAGTACCGCCCATGCGACATACAATGTTTTTCATCACATTTGCGAGTAAAATTTTATATTTGTTAAAGAAAAAATATAATTCTTCCAAATATTGGCGATACCTTAGGCTGCGCTCTTGGCAGTGCCGCCCTCCGCCTCCTCCATGTGGTCCTGCAGCAGCACGCGCAGCAGCTTCAGTACGGGCACTGATTCATTTACCGACCACGGGTTTCATGACAAGCACATTAAGGTCGAGGGTTTTATTTGGGGGGTTGCAACCAAGGTAGCCTGCATGTTTCGACACTGTTTACGAGCAAGTGTGATGAAAAATCTTTCACAGTAAACGTCGCAGTATATTAATAGTAATATTATAATGTACGACTGTTAATCTATAATTAAGAGTTGGTTCCTCTTCATTGCCTTACTAAAGATTAGATTGACCACAAAAGCAACAAACCTAAGGATTTTTGATATGGTGGGCCCACAGGCCCAGCGTGACCTAGGAGCCCCGCTGTTCATCCACCTCGGAGTACCTACATACAATTGCTGCTATAACCCATATTAATGGTGATCCCACATTGACTGTTATAAATGTTCTATAGCGTTATAAAACACGATAACATTGTCTAACACTTTATAACTTTTGTTACAACTTGTTAGATGTTTTAAACGCTCCCACATTGGTATAAAAATGTTATTTAACACCACATAACAATTGCTTAGTAACGACATCTCTTGTCCGGGTGAGCGGTTGGTTCCAATGGAGTGCCGAAAGTTTCTCGATGAGGGCTACGGTATAGATGTCGCTAGCGTCACTGCTTAAGTGGCTAAATAAGAAACAAACAAGCTGAGATATGAGGTGCATAGGGGAAATTCGTGTCTGTACCGTTGACCAGCAGTGGTGTAGCGGTATAGCACGCGGTACGGAATACCGAGGACCTGGGTTCGATTCCCAGTGCTGGTCTTATTTTTCTGGTTTTTCTGTGCATCTATATTTCAGTTTGTATTTTCAATTGTTGTATAACATTTAAAAAGTTATATTTATATAACATTATAACCATGTGTTTGTTTCGATATAAATTTTATTCAGTTGTTTCAATAAATTTTATTCAGTTGTTACAATTTGTTATAAAACAAATGTTTTTAACGTTATAGAACATTTCCGAGCTGTAAAAACAGGGTCTCCAGATTTGTCCCCAAAATATGTATGGATGTGTCCGTTTTGTAACGAAAATAAAAAAGCCAATGTGGGAGTACCATAAGCCAATTGACTTGATCGACGATACATAGGTTGCTGGGACGAGAAAAATATTCTTAAGGTCCGTTTCACTCTCTATCCTGATAGATTCGGTGAAACACCGTCCCCGCTTTGAAAAAAAATCTCGTATCTCAAATCAATACGTCAACAAAATTGAAATAATGTTCATAAAGTTCAATCAGAAAAATCGATTTTGCGGTATGAGCTCTTTTAAAAGTAGTGAGGATATATTGGTCGCGCTTTCTCTGTTTGTTTTGTTTTAATAAACAGACGGTATCACAATTAGATATCTGTCTCATAAAATATAAGGAAATTACCATAAAACAAGCCCTCATTATTAATTCTAAGGGTTAAATATTGCGAAACTAAGCCAAAATGTCTTCAAAACTTACAATATTGCCTATTCTTCATAGAATAAACTGACCTTGTTCCTCTTAAAAATCTCAAAATCAATTCTAAATGTCTTCATTGCGGATATCGAGTAAAGTTGATAGACAGTAGGATAGAGAAGCGCCATATCCTGCCTGCGAGAGGCGTACAATATGCCTCCAGCCTATTTTCAATATACATAATACGAATAAAATTAATCTGTAATTAATTTTCAGGTGCTTCCCTTAGAGAACAACATGAAGACGCCTGAAGACTTCGGCGGTTGGAACGGCGTCCTCAACACTGGCATGGTTATAGTGGCGGCCTTGTATACAGCCATCGGTTTCTTCGGCTACCTCAAGTACGGGGAGGACGTGCTTGGCAGTATCACGTTGAATCTCCCTAATGATTTGTAAGTTTAATTTACGTGTATAGGGAAGATCTCTAGTTCCCTGTACATAATCATGTTACATAACCAGCGCTGGTAGGTGGTAAATATTACCTAAATTAATTAGGTCGTAGCGCTTCGCCGGCTGCTGCTGTGACACGCACGCTTCGCTCGCTCGGCTCGCGCGTTTTAGTCGCAATTGTAGTGTTAGGTTGCTTCGCTCGTCGTCCTAATTTTCGAGAACCTATTGACAGAAAATGTGACCATATACATTACGGAAATCCATTTGAAATAGAAAATATTTGGCCCCTTCCAATGCTGGTTATGTACGGGAACAAGGTGGAAAGATATCCAAAAAGTTATTTTTATTTTTTATATGACATGGCAAAACTGTAATGGTTCCTTTTAGGACTATAGAACCCTAAAACCATGTGCGCTGCGCACTAGAAGAGAGGCGACATTTATTTTAAAAGAAATACCAAATACAATATTGCTATTTGTCTTATTTTTAGTTCGAGTTTAGACGATGTTCAATATCGATTTTGAATTACAGAATCTGGGCCTTTTTTATGCTTACTTATAGAAAAATTAAGAACTATAATTAAAACTAAGTTAATTTCCTAATTTGTATAGTGATAACGAATGAGCACCCGCGATAGCTTACAAATTGAATAATTAGTAAATTATTTGAGTTTTCTAACTTTTCTAATGTTACAAACTCAATATTTTAAAAAACTTACACAATTTTTTATTTGGACTTATCCAATCATTAGCCAATATATTTTGGATCTATTTTTTGCGATATCCTGTATTTTAAGTCGGTTCACATCACAGTTTTTATTATATTCTTTAACATTCAAATAAGAATCAGACAGACCTATAGAAGTCATCTCTTATATGGGTAGTTGCATCCGCTGGACGAATTTGCTTTGCTAATTGAAGACAATAAATCAAATAAATCTTAGTTCAACTGCAAAGAACACAAAAATAATGTGATATAAAACTAAGTATGTAATGTAAATAAACAAAAAAATTATAGCATATAGTAAGTATGTAAATGTAAATAATAGGTATATGTTATAATAGTAATGTACACGGGTCGGACAAAAAGTGCGGATGACGTAAAAATGACGTAATCTTGCACACAAGATGATGTTTTTATTTAAACTGCCGTGTGACATGTAGTAACAAAGTAGCATTAATGAAGTAACAAAATAATCGTAAATAAATCAATGGAATTCAGTGAATAAAATAAATTTCATATCGTTTAATAAAGAGGTTGATAAATGATAAGTGATAATTGTTTATGAAAATCAAAAATACTATTTGAAATCATCCTATAAGTGGTTTGACGTCATCGGCACTTTTTGTCCGACCCCTGGTAATGTATGTATAAGTGTATGAAACCACCCTTTAATTGCCCCTGCGGCGTCGCTTATGGGCGCTTAACAGGGCCAGATTAACCATTGGGCAGAATAGGCAACTGTCTAGGGGCCCCGCATGCGCACTAAAGAAATTGAAAATGTTTCATACTTAAAATTAAAATAAAAAATTAAAATATGCATGCATCCTTACGACGTATGCTGTTAGTTAATTTGATTGAACTTGAAAAGAACAGGATCTTCAAATGGCTGAAAAGGGGCGCTGAAAAAAAAATCAATACTTACTAATATTATAAATGCGAAAGTGTGTGCTTTTGTGAGTTTGTATGTTTGTCCGTCCTTCACGTCAAAACGGAGCGACGGATCGATGTGATTTTTGGCATAGAGATAGTTTATGGGCCAGCGAGTGACATAGGCTAGTTTTTATCCCGGAAAATGCACAATTCCCGAGGGAACAGGATATGATAACCGAACATGATAACCGAATAACAAATAACAGGACAATAAACAGGACATGATAACCGAATTCCACGCGGGCGAAGTCGCGGACAAAAGCTAGTATCAATATAATTCTTTCCCCCGATTATGACTGATGATCACTGCGCGTAAACACCTGCTACGCCATAAAGATGGCAATTGCGTTGCCAACCTAACCTTTATGATTATTTTATTTTTAAATATTATTTCCAGCCTGGCTCAAAGCGTGCGAGCGGTAATGGCGGCATCAATATTCCTGTCCTACGGTCTGCAGTTCTACGTGCCTATGAACATAGTGTGGCCCTATATCAAGTCGCGACTGACCTCCGAAAAAGCACTGAAACACGGCGAGGCTGTCACTAGGATCGTGCTTATATCTGTAACATGTAAGTAATATAGGTGAGGTACCATACATGGTGATTTTTAACCGATGATCAGGCAGGAGTTGGAAAATATTAATACTTAATCTGTAAAAATTTCATTAGGTAGAAAAAAAATCCTGACTAAAAAGTAAACTATTTAGTCTGTCAGTTAAATTATCATAAAATACTGGATACGTGATTGTCTTTTGTAAATTTTTGAAATCTGACAGACTTCCCTGACTGATTTTTAGGAATCCAGCCTACTCAATGGGTGATGTCTATATCCTTGTCAACCGCTTAGACGAGCTTGTGCGGTCTAGAGCTAAGTTTGTTGTCACTGTAAAACTAAAATAATAAATTCGCCTACCAAAGAACATTGTCATCACGACATTTTACATTTTACGTCATTGGGAAAACATGTTCTATTAATGTGCCGGTTCTTTGTATCTTGTTTTTAAGATAGCGAATTATGAAGTCGTCCACGTAGAGTTTCAGAATGGTTTATCGTTTACGCGAGCCCCACGTTGCATTTTAATTTGACCTTCCAATGACACCGAAATAAAACAGATGCCAACTCATTTGTTGAAATAACGCCGATAACACGTGGTCTTTTCGACAAATACTCCCGCCTTATGGTTAACATTATTTCAACGTGCAACGTAATCCGTGGTCTACTAGTGACCACGTTAATTATGAGCGAAAATCACGAAAACGAAAGCGAAGATTTCACCTTGTTCCCCGTACATATCCATCTTACAAAACCAGCACTGGAAGGTGCCAAATATTTGCTGTTTCGCATCTTGAAAATCAAACCGTTATTAAACAAAACTTTTCATCTCTCAAAAATGACACAGAAGTATTTTAACACATAGTTTAATTTTGCGAGTTGACATATTATGTTTAGTGGCGGTTTGATTCTCAAGATGCAATTTCAAATAGATTTGGCTACCTATTGTAATTAGTCACTTTCACTATCAATTTAGATACTAAAATTAGGTACGATAACGAATGAAGATTTAGTAGGAAATCTTTTGACCCCTATCTGTGCTGGTTGAGCCTGGTCGAAACTAGTATAGCCCAAGCAAACTCTAGGTAAATGTTATATGAGAAGAAATTTAAGTAAATGCGAAGTCACCTTTACAAATCAACTTCTCTTAAGCGGCTCGCAGACGGGCCATATTTTCACTGCAATTTGTGCCCGGCAACTATCGGTGTCCCTCCCTTACTCACATGTTAGACAGGGACACCAATAGTTGCCGGCCACATATCGCAGTGAAAATATGGCCCGTCTAGGAACCCCTTTACGTAAGTTCTACATAATCAAAAGCAATTTATCATAGTTCCAAAGCATACTATACCGATGTAACAAGTTTCTCATTACACCTTATCTTATCTCGTACCGTGTGAATGCATCCCTGTGAACTTTGACGCCAAAACCAGCTCAGACTGACTGACACCAATTAAACAAAGACGCATTGTTGTCCGCAAACATTGATAACGAGTATTTTCCGCTCTTACCTACCTTTATCATTAATAAATCACACACACATTGCACACACATCACATTTAATTAAGTCCTGTCATGATTATACGTGCTAATGAAGGGAAAAGTTCCTTTGGTCATTTGTCTCCCCCTCCCCCCTCCTTTTCTAGAGGAACTTTTTTTTTTATTCGACTGGATGGCAAACGAGCAAGTGGGTCTCCTGATGGTTAGAGATCACCAACGCCCATAAACTTCTGCCGTTTAAATCCAATTACCGGGTCATGGGAAGAATAGCTCCCGCAAAGTTAAACTCTAATAAGGCCATGGGATAATGTCAACCCACATCCTACTTCTGGTCATACACATACACATACACAATAATGCATGAATATGAATGCAGCAATGTTTACGATTACATTACCTTTCAACACTCAAAATCTACAAAATATCAAAAAATTGTTCGACCTATGTACTTCTGTTTCATAGAAATTAAGGAAAGTGTTCGAATTTCTCCGTAGTTTACTGAAATTAGAGTTCAAGTTAATTTAAACGGCTGCCAAAGATATATTACGCGATTTAGAAGCGTGTTGTGAATGAAGATCATAAAGTACTATTTTCTGGGATTGACAAAATATTTTGTAGGAGGTTTGGAGTTAAAACCTGACTACGGTAACCGATATAAGATGTGGGAGGAATATATCCCTTCGCCTGGTAAAGGGTTAAATAGTATGTGTCAGAGGGACCGCACGACACGAACTTCGACTTTCGAGTTTCGTAGTAGCCCTGCAGACGGCCAGCGGCGTCAGCGGCATCGGGAAAGCTAAATTAGACGCCCATCGGTGTTTTCGGCACTCCAGTTGCAGATTTGTAGATATGCATAAGAAACAGTGTTCGTAAACCTTTTGTGATTTTTTATTATCACTGTTTTTGTACAGAAGTAATGAATAATGTATTTTGTCGGAAAAGTTCATATTTAGGTATATTGATACGATGAATAAACATTATTCACTAGATCTATAAGCAGGTGACTGACTATCCTACTAATCCTACTTATTTATAATTATAAATGCGAAAGTCTCTGTGTGTGTGTGTGTATGTTTGTTACTCCTTCACGCTAAAATGGCTGGACGGATTTGGATGAAATTTGGTACGTAGATAGCTGGACATCTGTAATAACACATAGGCTACTTTTTATCCCGATATGGGCTTAGAATCATGAAATTTGGTATGTAGATAGCTGGATGTCTAAAATAACACATAGGCTACTTTTATTCCAATATTCCCACGGAATAGTTGTTCTTCACACAACACCTCGATGAAGATTACGATTTAAATTTTGGGATTTCCCAGGGGAATTTTGTAAAATCCCGGAATTTCAATTGTAACTACCAGATCGAATAGTTTACGCGTGCGAAGCCGCGAGTAAACTCTAGTAGTAGATAACAATTATAAATTGTGTCGTCAGGCCACAGCGTAAACTTTCCTATTTAGTTAAATCAAAATTTCCATTCACTAATGAGTGATTGGAATTTTATTTATTAGTGCTCTAATGATTTGGTTAATATATTTGTTGATTATATGATTGCACTATTTTATTATTTGATTATAAATATTAACGTACCTAGTAAATATAAATTATTAACTAGATAAAATAGACAAGATATTTATTTGTTAATTATTGATTGACTAACAACTGCTATGTATCTTAGCGATTCTTATATTTTATAAGAATGTGAGTTTTCGGGATGAACAATAATAGATTTAGCTTGTTATATATGATAAAACAACGTTAAATGAAACTTTTTTTAAGATTTTAGAAATATCTGCAGTTTAGTTTATTAACAATTCTGAGCAAAAAGGAAAGGAAATAAAACAGTTTATGCCAAACTCAAAATTGACATAAATATTCGGAAATTTCCTTTCTACTTAATCTTAAAACGAGGACCTTTTTGTGCTCATTCTTAATTGTATGATGTGAATTTTGACTCGCTCTTCGCCGGCTTTTTCAAGTCGCGCATGACTGTTTAGTTAGAATATATGTAATATGTATACCTACCGATTAGTTTAGCCTAAAACCAAAACTTTCAACATTACAGTTGCGGCGGCGGCTCTGATTCCCAATTTAAGCGGTATCATATCCCTGGTCGGAGCAGTGAGCAGCTCGGCGCTCGCACTAATCCTCCCCCCCGTGATCGAAATAATGACCTTCTGGCCGGACCAGCTGGGTAAGCGCGACTGGAAACTATGGAAGGACGTCCTCATCATCCTTTTCGGTCTCACCGGGTTCTTCTTTGGCACCTACGCCAGCATCGAAAACATTATCAACCCGCCGCATCCGTAAAACAAGTGCCTCAAACAGCTGGCACTTTTTTTTCTTTTGACAATTTTTTGGTCAATGGAATCGAGGCTCAAGCTGGCCTTACTATTCGATTTTACAGGCGATTTGACAAACCAAAGGTTTTTATAGAGTTTTATTTATTTCCCGAACTCGACAATAATTGTATGTAGTGCATGGTTTTAGATCTGTTTTCTTTTTTTATATTTATATACGTAGATTGTAAAAGTGAAATTATTTTTTAAACTAATCGTGACTTTTATCGAATAAAGAAAGTATTACATTTTAAATCTAAATTGTTAAATAAAAAAATATGAGATTATATGACGTGCAAAATGTGTAGTTCATAATTTTGAGATTATTTGTAATTTGTTGAAATATATGTACCTAGGTAACAATGTGTTACGAAGTGATAATTAACATTCCTTTCTGACAGTACGTTAAGTACTTATTTATTTTGTTTATGAATGAGTTACGTGTTTAGTTTGATGTGTTTGTAAATTGTTGTATAATTAAAAGCACGCGCTCCAGTATTTTATGGCTATCCAACGTGCAACGTACAGTCGCGGAATGAAAAGGTTGACCACCTTAAGGTCTGTTTTTGCTTGCTCAGTATAACTGCTTTATCGATCGAGTATGACATTCCGTTATATATAATGTCATTCAAAAAGGTGGCATGTGCTTGCAACGTGGACCAAATTTATTTGAAAACTGGTCAACCTTTTCATTCCGCAACTACACATATTTATAAAACGCTGCGTTTTAAGCCAAACATTGTTACGATAAACGAAAGTGTTGATTGCTATTACGCTTCAGAAATTAATTTAGTAAATCAATGCAGAATTTGTGCTAAACATAAAGCTATTTATATAAATAGGTACATTGTATAATGTAATTATAGGAAGTTAAAGATTTTTAGCCATTTATCTCCTTTGCCCCCTAAGTTAATAACGTGGCAGTTAGCCTACTCGGGCCAAATTAAAAAAGGAGGGTATCTCATAGGCCTAAAAAGAAAATTATTCACTTTTAAAGGTCAAACACGTTCTGTTATATCTATCTGTTTGCAGGCAAACCTGTAGATCTATAAATTGAATGAGGGTAAAAATATAGTTTTCGTTACGTGTATTTACTTCAACAATATGTTTTAAAACATAATAATATTATTGAATTTCGTGTTTAAATCTACATTTGTATTTAAACTAAGTGTTTTAATGTTCCTGTTATTTGTTAATATTTTAATTTTTCACTAAAAAGAAATAATGTTCCTAATATAGTTTTATGTTTGTTTAAAAAAAGCCTTAGCAATTTCGTACAAACGTAATATATTGTACCCTCAATAGCTGTGATTATAATTATAAGAACATTATGTGAAGTTAACATGCCACTTTGTATCAGAAGCATTGCTTAGAAACTGTAGATTAATTCTAAAACTGACCTTCAATATTCTGAAATATGAAATACCTACAGTTTGATAGACAAGTTGTTCAAAAAAATATGTTGGCATATTTATTCTAAATTAATTTCTTATTCATACTGCTAAAAAAATTGCCACCCAACATAACACAATTTCTGATCAATACTGTGGTCTAATGAAGAAATTACACTAGCGGGAGTAGCCCATTGTTCCGGATAAGGACAGAGTTATAGTTACCTAGCGCTGTCTCACTCTCGTCGAATAGCGCTAAGTTTATATTTGCAGACACGTGCGTGAACCAACGCACCGTCCTGCACTAACACTAACAAAATAAGCGAGACGAACTACTCCCTTGCTCCCTATCTTAGCAAGGTAAACCAAGGTCAAATAAAATAATATATATTCGATCGTCGTTGGAGCCGTGGTGGCCGAGTGGTTTGACCTATGGCCTCTCAAGCAGTGGATCGTGGGTTCAAACCCCGGCTCGCACCTCTGAGTTTTTCGAAATTCATATGCGGAATTACATTTGAAATTTGCCACGAGCTTTGCGGTGAAGGAAAACATCGTGAGGAAACCTGCACAAACCTGCGAAGCAATTCAATGGTGCGTGTGAAGTTCCCAATCCGCACTGGGCCTGCGTGAGAACTATGGCCCAAGCCCTCTTGTTCTGAGAGGAGGCCTGTGCGCAGCAGTGGGACGTATGTAGGCTGGGATGGGATCAATTTCACTATATTTTTTTTATAATCTATGAGATGAGATGTCAACATGACATTTTAGCACAGACACTTGGTACGTGTTTCAGTTCAGTGTCACATTCTTTAATTTGGGACCCAAATTGAGGTTCAATATCTGTTATTAATATGAAAGTTATTTTTACAAAATGGGTCACGATTTAATGATCTTGATTAACTTTTGTTGCGAATATTTAGTGTCGGCCAGTGTTAAAATAGTCATGTTTTCATTATACCCAGATAGCATAGATTGTTGACAGCGCGAATATTATTTAAATTATATTTAGGTAAAATACATACCAAGATCCCTATAATATTACCGGATTTTCTTTAATATGTATATAAAATGATTTTTGCTGTGCTTGCTATAATGCTTTAAGTGAAAATCTGTATTTGTTTTTCTGACGGTGCACAAAATAAGTTTGAGTTCACCGCATTGTGTGAAATGATACAAAACTTTTTAAGCACCCTGTGATCTGCCTATGTTTTATCTACTATTTTTTATTTGTGATCATATTTGTAAAATTGTATGACTATATATCTAACTATTTTCTGAAATCGTTGAGTGTCTATTAATGAAATCAAGTAAAATGTACTTATATTGAAATATAACTAGATATGGTGCAATCACAGACTGTGTTCTTATTTTTTAACCAGCTCAGAAAATCGAAGTTCGTATCGTACCGTGAGAGGGATCTCACTATTGTGTTAAATAATATAAGCGTCAGTGGGACGGCAAGGTACGAAGTTCGAGTTTTGCACTTCATAGTATAGGCTCAGACCCCAAACCCATGTCACTTATGAGAATGAGATAGTGTGGGTGCTCCACACGATACACACTAAATACACAGTGAGACAGTGTATGAATAAGTGTATAGATGAAAAAGTTAGGTAAGTGACCTGTTGTACGTAGTAGTAACGAGTCCGTATAAATAAATTGACGTTCCAAATTAGGTTTCACTTTATTTTTGTATTCAAAAACAATTTACAGTGTCTGTGTATGAACATTTAAAAAAAACTCAATAAGTACATTATTCAAAGTACCTAAAAATTATAGTAATAATAATTATTAAAGAAAAAAAAATGTAGTCGGTAAGAGTTCAAAATAACAAATGAAAATGTAAAATACAGATTAATACCTAACTTAAAAAAACAACCAATTAATGTTACACCTATAGTTACCTTACCCTTACCCTTACCCTTAGTTTCCTTATAATATAAATATACATTAATCAATTGCAAAAATAAAAAATGACAACAATAAGTTAAAATAATTCCATTCAAATTCGAAAAATGACTTAAGCTCCATACAGGCTTCATATTTTTACTAATTCTGTGCTTCTGTGCACATACAACATGTCATTTTACAATTGTCAATTGTCATGGTACTTATACTAAAATCACTTATACTAAAGAAGTACTTAAGTATACTAAACTATCCTAAAAATAACAACTATATATACGATTCCCCGAAGTCTTGTCCCTGCGGAAGAGTGCCCATAAGGCCATTCAAGGCTGGCTGCATTTCCGCGCTGTATCGTGAAAGATGCACCAGCATACGTTAGTATCTCTTAGTAGTCTGTGGCACCAGCCCTATGGTCATTGGTAATTTCGTTTTTTTTTTACTTGACCAAAAAGTTTGTGAGCGTCCGAACTCCACGGACCCAAAGTTACAACAGCAAAAGCCACAAATTACTTGTTTTTCACCTTTAGGTGCAAAAGTGCACTCTTCGCCCACTTTACCGACGAATGTCATAATCAAGTTTATAAAGTTAACTAATAACTAACTAACTAATAGCTAACTTAGAAAATTGAAAATTCTCCAAATATTAATATTATCTTAAAATGGCTGAAACGACTTTAATAAAACATTGAAAGAAAGAAAACGTTTTTTCTTGATTACATGGCAAAATAGATAAAATAAAAGCAAAAGGAAACTCGCTTTAAAAAACCGCGTCGATAATTCGAAATCGGTCAACACCGATTTTTTGCGACGGGTGTTAAAAAACCCCTGCCATTCTGCAAACCGGGACTCCCCGCTTGCAGAATCATCTGTAGGTACCTACTCAAACAAGCAGTCTCAGTTTTCACGCCTATTTCATTAATTAGAAGAAAAAGGACAATGTGAAATAATTAGGTAGTTACGACATTAAAAAAACGTAGAAAATGGTTAAAAGCGGAACTATGTATAATTATTTCAGATATGAAATTGTTGCCATGTTGGTAATCTTTGTCGCACTATCAGAGGGGCTACTATGAAACTCGCAAGTCGACGCTCGTATCGCACCGTCCCTTTCACTCACGTGTTAAATGACAATAAGCGTCAACGGGACGGCAACATACGAAGTTCGACTTTTTCACTTCGTGGTATAAGGCCAGATTTGGTAAGACTACAAGAAAGAAATATAGTGAATAAAAATGCAATTATAAAGCGAGTGCCACATGACAGAAACAATAAAAAAAGTTATTTTGATTGAATTGCACTTTCAATTTTGTACTAGGTAGATATTTTGCAGTACCTATTCATGATACCCTAGGCGTCCCTAGGTAATATTCAAGTCTAATACATTTAATGTTTTGAATGATTAAAACATCTGCTGAACTACAGTTACCATAACCAGAACGCGAAAATAATTTTCATTACATTACAATCACTAGTTGTTGGAATTCCGTTTATATTATGTTAACCACGGAAGGCTAGATTTCTGTCGATATGTTGGGTTGGAGTTGGAATTGGAGCTACAATGTGGGGAACACTTTACAGACGTGGCATTTACGTCCGGAAATGTTTAAAACGTTAATTCATTAGGAGTTTTTAGATATCAAAGCTTTAAAAATGTAATTCTCAGTTTTTCAACGCCATTTATCAATCAAATAAAAATACAATCATTATTTTTCCAAATTCTGTGCTGATAAATAATTATCTCGTTAATAGATTAGGCCTAAATCACGTCAGTCAGTTACTGAACGATTCGAAAAAAAAAAGGCAACATTCAGCTGAAATGTCATTCACCGACAACAATTAAAAAATGTCGGAATCGTGTCAAGGCGGTAATTGTCATGAAAATATCGAATATGGGCCGGACGAATCACCCACCAAACTTATCATCAATTATATTCCTGAAGTCATGACACAGGATATGATGTTCTCCCTGTTTTCCACGATGGGTAAACTAGAAAGCTGTAAGCTGATAGCCAATAGAGGATACGGGTTCGTGGAGTATGCCAGCGGCGAGGACGCCGTGAAGGCGCGTAAGGCGTTCAACGGGCTGCTGATGCAGAACAAGACGCTGAAGGTGTCGCACGCGCTGCTCAACCCCGAGCTGAAGCCGCCCACGAAGCCCGAGGCCGACTGGAACCTCTACGTCTGCAACCTGCCCAACGAGCTCACTCTGCAGGACCTGCACGGCCTGTTCGCACAATTTGGTAAAATAGTAAATTCCCGCATCGCCGCCGGCATAGCCTTCGTCCTCTATGAACACCAATACGAAGCGGAGAGAGCCATTCAGAATATTAATGGCTCTACTCCGCCAGGTTTTTTACATCCTTTAACTGTTAAGTACGCTAATAAGACTAACCCTAATAAACATAAAAACAATAATAATAACTTTACTAAAAATGCATTGGTAAACCTTATCATTGGATTAATCATATGGGTGCTATAGGAGATCATAACTCGCCAAGCACATGGTCTATCTACATTTATAATATTGCCCCCGAGGTGGAGGAGCTGACCCTGTGGCAGCTGTTCGGGCCGTATGGTGCTATAGTGTCGGTTAAGATAATTAAAGACCATCAGACTAACAAGAGCAAAGGCTTTGGGTTCGTGACAATGCGCAACTATGACCAGGCGGCCATGGCAATACAAGCGCTCAATGGTTACGTGCTCCACGGCCAACCCCTCTCTGTTAGTTTCAAAACACAAAAAAGATAATGTCTAAAACAAAGCCTTAAAAAAATTTACAATATCAATACAGTAATAAATAGACAAGACAAACTATTGGTCCGCATATACAAACCGCATCAAAATAATCTGACTCTTGACTCTTGTACACTCTGTGAGGTCTGGTGACTCTTGTTGAAAGTATTTTATTACTTTGAGCTATCAACATTGTTAAGTTTGTTTCTTATTACGAATAATAATTTATTCAGTTTGCTCGTTAAATATTTCAAGTTTACTAGACATTTAAGATTGTATTGACAAATTGTTGTTTGGAAATTCGATATCAGTTGTGAGCTATTGTAGCTTCATTATTTTTATCTATTATTTAAGGATAATAAACCATTTTAAAGGAAGTGCTTTTACAAGATCTTACTAATTGATAAGCCACATTGAGATGTTTAATCAGCACTAGTTTTAGTTGTACACTTTTTATAACATGATGTCTATTTAGGTAGTGAAAATGAGATCTAGATTATATCATATTTATACATTTAGTATAAAATTTGCTGAATTAAAGTTCATTTTCACAATTTTAGACACTGTTTTGATTTTTATTATCCCTTATTTGGATAAATGTATCTAATATAATATATAACACATGCATTAATTTTTAATAAAAAATATTTACTTTATTGATTTTATAAGTTTTTTTTTACACTTTTTGGTTTTTATGTTTCCTAGTTACCTACCCTTTTTCCTAAATTATTCCCACTCTCACCAGTCTGTCTTCAATAGAGACTGTTTACTGAATTTGCCATATTTCCAAATAGATTGCTAAAACGGCTTATGAAGCACAGACCAGCAGGGCTACTACGATACTCGAAGTTCGTGTCGTGCGGTCCCTCTGACACTTACTATTTAATACGAGAGTGAGAGGGACCGCACGACACGAACTTCGAGTTTCGTAGTAGCCCTGCTGCCCCCAATGAGATGGACAGTGGAACTGGTTAGGTGCTCAAATATATTTTTTGAGAATCTGGAGACCTTAACCACTCCAATGTTTACAATGGCGACTGTACCAACAGTCTAGCTTAAATAATTGGGCAGAACATTTAAATTATGAAAACCCAAGACCGTCACTGGATGTTGGACAGCAAAAATCTATTTTTAATGATGAAAATACTTTAAATCCTCTTTTTAGGGTTCCGGAGCCAAAGTGGCAAAAACGGAACCCTTATATTTTCGCCATGTCTGTCTGTCCGTCCGTCCGCGGCTTTGCTCAGGGACTATCAATGCTAGAAAGCTGTAATGTTGCACGGATATATATGTTAACTATGCCGACAAAATGGTACAATAAAAAATGAATTTTTTTTAGGGTACCTCCCATAGGCGTAAAGTGGGGGTGATTTTTTTTCTCATCCAACCAATAGTGTGGGGTATCGTTGGATAGGTATTTTAAAATCACTAGGGGTTTGCTAAGACGATTTTTCGATTCAGTGTTTAGTTTGCGAAATCTTCCACTTTAAAGTGCAAATTTTCATTAAAATCGAGCGTCCCCCTCCCCCCCTCTAAAATTTAACCGGTGGGTGGAAATTTTTTAAAACATTCAGGGTGGTAGTAAGTATATCAAACTTTCAAGGAAAACTATAACGGCTAAGTTTGCTTCAGAATTATTAGTAGTTTATGAGTAAATAGCAGCCTAAGGTATAAAATATACCTAAACTTGGAAGATTCCGTATAAAATACGAAATCTTTAGAAAAATATTACTTAATTTTTTCGTAATGGCTACGGAACCCTATTTTGGGCGTGTCCGACACGCTCCTGGCCGGTTTTTTAAATTAGGTGCAGCAGGGCTACTACGAAACTCGAAACTAGAATCCCTCTCGCTCTTGTATTAAATAGTATAAGGTGTCAGAGGGACCGCACGACACGAACTTCGAGTTTCGAGCTTCGTAGTAGCCCTGCAGCTCAAAAATGGGCACACTTAGTTTAAAAATTAAAATGTGTATCAATAGATTGAATAGTCATTTTAACACATAAGTGCACGAAAATGATATGCACTATCTTGACCTCAAGCGTGTTTTGAGCGCTTATTTGTTTTATCTCTGACTTCACATCCAATCTTATCAGTTGTTGGACCAATCGGAAACTAGATGTCGCTAGCAGTAACGAATAGCATCAAAATAGCATAGCGCGACCTACAAAATGTATAAAACTATTGTGAACTTCTATAATTTTTCTTTATTATTTGACTTTTTTGATAACGTTGGTGCAGTTAGTTTCGAGTTGCGTTAAGCTAACTAAATGCAAGACGACGGCATGAACAAAGAGTAGATGGGCGGTTGGCAGATGTACGTTTCTCATGATGACTAATGCGCTAATAACGCGAACATTCTTTTAGCTATCTCGCAGTCTCGCACAATGTGCCATGACCTACGTTTGTCGAAAATGTGATAGCATTCTGGGCACGAGGTTGCTTTTTCGTTCTATTTGCTTCCGAACACTGGAAGCGGGCTGCTTTGTGCCGTCTATGATCGGTCACGTACATCCATTCACAGACGTGTGCAGCTCCGCAATGTAACCAAATCTTCATGATAGGTATTATATCTCACACTGTCTATTATTTACACAGCCCTTTTATCTGTCGAGAATTCATAATTCAGAAATGTAACACGAAATTGACTTTTCTATACCGCCATACATGTCGAGTTGAGACACGTGCTCTCAAAGTTGGAATACCTAGTTCATACAATCAGAGTAGGAATTTCCAAAGAAGGAAGAAGTAGGAACACATGAGAGAATTTGAATAAAATGGCGGTAACATGGTAAATGCATGAAACAATTAACCTTAGCCCAGTTTAATGACCTTCAAGCTATTTTTATAGAGAAATCGGTGATTAAGTAATTACTTGTCAACGATAGTGTGCGACTAGAAGGAAAACAAAGAAAACAAACTATTTTTAATTAATTCTTAATAAACATTGCATAATGACGACAGGTGTTGCAAAAAGTAAGCTGAATTTATATTGGTGTGGGGATCGATTCTTACTTAGCTCTATTTTATGATTGTAAATTATTTATTTTACTTAATCGTAATTGAACTTTTGTATCTATGTATGTACCAACTAAGAAGACTAAGGGAGGTAGGTATTCAGTAGCGGCCAGGAGCTAAGCCAAGGGCTAAAAGGGAGCTCCCATAAAAAATTAAGAGTTCAGCAGGGCTAACAAACTCGAAACTTGAAGTCCGTGTCGTGCGGTCCCTCTCACACTTATACTGTTTAATACGAGAGCGAGTAACGATACGAACTTCGAGCTTCGTAGTAGACCAGCTGTCCGTGAAAGCCGTGCTTTTTAATCGATTTCAAAAAGGAGGTCTAACGGCGAACCAGATGGAATCTTTTCATAATCAATCTTACTACGATTTCTTTGACAAATGCTTAGACAAAGAAGTCCAAGGCAAATGTAACTATATGGGATGTCAATATGACGTACCTTAGTATCGTAAAGGTTCTAACCTGGTATACGATTCGGTTTCGTTGACTGTACCTTCCTATATGCATTTTTTATAGTGGGGTCAGGCTCACCCACACGACAATTCTGGACCCACACTAAAGGGGAAAGACGCAAGAAATATAATAATCAGTTTATTTTCCGTTTACTTAAACAAGTCTAAATGTGTGCGTAACCAAACCACACAATAACTACCTACATAGAAGGATGTATCTCCGCAAACTTAATTAGCGACACTTGTGTTACGATACAATAAAGTGCAATTACGGTCGCACAGCGCTAAGTACTTTGCTTACAGACATTAACCTACAGTTATCTCTCTTGAAGTCTCTTCTGACTACTTTAGGGCTGCCTTATTTAAATAATAATCAATTAAATTGGAATATTTAATTAGTTAGAAGTGCCTTACTTAAGTTAAAGCCCATAAACTTAATGTTTCTGCTAACACTCCTTTAATAAATCTGCAAAAATACGCCAGTGAAAAGTGTAGCCTAAATCGATGTGCTAAGCCCTTGCGTCCTAAGCTCTACTACTATTCTAGTCTAGACTTTAATCTGTTGTTATAGATCAAGCCCTGCAAAGTGCTTCAAACTTGCCGCAACTTTTACTGTCTTAAATTCCAAGAGCGCATGCTCTGTCATAGCGTAAATCGATAATTTTGTAGCAAAACCTGCAGTTGTCAAGAACCCTAGACTAGATGTAGGATGTCCTTATGAAAAGTGCCGATATTTAGGTCACTAAGCTAAACTGATGTATAGGTAGGTAGTTACGCGTGAATTGAGTGAGATTTAGTGTGTGATTAAAGTTAGTGTTTGTGGTTAGTGTTGGGGTCTATAGTGGTGTTGCCGTGGCGGAAGGTGACGGGTCAGCAGTGGCGGGGGGCGTGGGCCTCACCGTGAGTAGTAAGGTACAGTAATATTTGATCATCATCATCATCATCATCATGTCAGCCGTAGGACGTCCATGCACTGTTGGACTAGGCCCATGGACCTCCAGTTGCTTCGGTTGGAAGCGGCTACATCCACCGTGGACTCATCGTGGCTTTCACCAGATCATCTCCATCTCGTTGGTGGACTTCATACGCTGCGCTTAATATTTGATTAATTATTAACGTAAATACCTACATCATTTTGCTCCCTTGTGAAACAAATATCTAAGTATTTCGCTATTCGCCGGCGATGGAACTGTGCCTTACGCAACCGCATTCCAGCACAGACATTTCCAACCTAGCCTATTCTTCAGCTATCAATGCTACAGGTGTACCCGAGCCCGGGGGCGGCGCGCGGCGTGTGGGCCCTGCCGCAGCCGCCCCCTTGCACCATGGCGGCGGAGGACTCCCTCCCCCCCTGTTCGCCCATGTCTCCGGACGCCCCCGCCGCCCCACCGCGGACTATCACCAGCTTCTATCACCATTCGGATCTGCACCAGCTGATCTTTGAGGCTGTGAGGTCAAGGTTAGTTGACAACTTAACCTACAGGTAGATGCAACAGCACGGGCAGAGGCTGTAATTGTACCTCAGTTAGATTATGGCGGCGGAGGATTCGCCTTACCCATGTCTTCGGACGCACCTGCTGCCCCACGACAGACTACTTATCACCAGCTTTTATAACCATTTGGATCTACACCAGCTGATTTTTGAGGCTGCGAGGTCGAGGTTAGGTGTCAATTTTAACAGTAGCTGTAACATACATTATTGCTAGGCGCTACTTAGTAGGCACTGCAGCATAATGCTGAGCTGAGTGAGTCAAGATCCTTTTCAACATCATCAAATATTTTTTCTATAAATTGTGAATTGTTTCGAGAGTTTGGTGTCGAATAAAATTGTCTATGTCAGACTAGACTAGAGCCTCTATACCACAACATAAAGCAGTAAGGCAAAAACAATAGTAGTGGCTATAATTGCACTCCAGTTCGAGGGATGTATGTTACTTATGTGCATCAGTGCGCGCTACTCCTGCATGTATTTTCATAGAAAAAGAGTTAAACACCATCACCAAACGCCTGTGCTCAATGATCCATTCACTTGCTAAAACAATAACAAACTTGCTACGAACAGGCGTTTTTAATATCTACCTAATCAAAAGACCCACATTTTTGCGGGACTTATAATGTGCTGTGTGTTATAATGTGGCTTGTAGTCATTATAGTTCACTTACCTATATTAGTGATTATTTATCTTAACAGAATTTAAATAACCTTTGGGAGAAAAACCACGTGATACCAGACGTTTTGAAGAGCTCAGACAAACGTTAAGCGAAAAACGTACAACACTACACGTCTACTTAAATAACTATTATAACTACTTTACAATTTCTGTTATATTTTTAATCAGAATACTTAAGAATAGCAGCCTATGATTTTAGCTCTGGCTGCCCGTATTTACCTATTAGTACTTGAGGTTAAAACAAACATCGATAGATTTAGACAAGTGTACTCTTAACACCTGTTGACTTTCTATTATTACTTTCACTTCTATTCTTTATAGTGAGGAATGCTTAAGTTTTCTTTTCTGAAGACTTTAAGTAGGTTATCCTGAATACAGTCAGTACGAGTAGGTACTTTCAATATTAGAACGTTGATTTCACGCTTGGCTTTGCGTAAAGTACAGGTGCCTTCATATTTATGATAAAATTATTAAGTAAGTACCTATATTATATTGGTACTTAGTACATTACTATTTGTACTTTTCAAAATTAGAGACAGACTTAAATGCTTAAATCAAATTAAGTAATTTTGAACATGAAACTACCGTGAGACTCACTCATATTAAATATAATGACCCGGATAACTCACGTCTTAAATCGAGTTTAGCTCGACATGTTTCGGGCTAATCCGTAGCCCTTCGTCTTCGGAGCAACGCGACTCAGCGGCTGCTGCAACACGCGCACTGCGCGCCGCCGCTCTGCTCGCGCGACTACCCGACGAAACTGACACCGGCACACAACTACCCGCGTTTTCATCATCATTACAACTGTCAAATGTAGGGTAGCACACAACACTAACAACATCGCTCTGTAAAGGTACGTTCACACACACCGATGACGCAGCACGAGTATTTAACACCGTAATCAAATTAAGTAATTTATTTAACAATGATATTTACTTACAAACAGGTTAGTTACTACAAAATTCAATATTAAATCAAACTGCTTACAGCAACTAGGCGACCAAGCTTAGCTCGGTCAAAGATAGGGCACTTTTCAAATCCCTACAATACTTAACAATAAAAAAAATCCTGAACTTGGGAACTAACTTAATTGATTCATTGTATGAATTCCCTATTCCCTGCTATTTAATTTCATCAAAATTATTAGAACCGTTTTCGAGAAATCCGTGTACCTACCTAGCTCATAAGGCATACAAGGGTTGAACAGCTTTTCAGGGCCCACTTAATATTATCTTCCGATTCACCATGGGACGCGACCCATACTTTGTTTATTATTTACTGATTTATATAACGAAAATACAAACTGAGACATGGATGCACAGAAAAACCAGAAAAAGAGACCAGCACTGGGAATCGAAGCTATAGCTGCTATAGCACTGCTGGACAGGAATCTAGACACGAATTTTTCCTATGCATACATATCTCAGGTTGCTTATTTCTACTTTGCTAGCAGCAGCACTAGCGACATCTATGTTGCGTCGATAGACGTAACACTCTTTCGGAACCAACCATCTAGATGTCTAGATTCCTGTCCAGCAGTGGTGTAGGGGTTATAGCACGCAGCACGGAATGCTGAGGACCTGGGTTCGATTCCCAGTGCTGGTCTCTTTTTCTGGTTTTTCTCTGCATCCATGTCTCAGTTTGTATTTTCGATATGGTTTCACGGGATACCCGTAAAAGTAACAAATTTGGAGTTGAAATAAAAAAATACAAAAAGACTCCAAAAACCAATCATAATATGATTTATATAACCCAAAGGAGATAAATGTTGGGCATTCACATCCTAACCACGAAACACGTTTCAGCGAAGTGTCAGAAATCGAGCGTCTGGTGGAGAAGCTGGGCGCGGAAGTGTTGAGTGCGCGTGACCAGCACGGCTACACGCCGGCGCACTGGGCCGCGCTGGACGGCAGCGTCGCCGTCATGCGGTATCTCGTGGAGCGAGGCGCGCCCGTCGACCTGTCCTGTCTGGGCACTCAGGTAAGAGCTGCCTTTGCACTCAAGAAGGCTAAGGTGTCTGAATAGGCAGGTAAGTACTCAGGTGAGCTAAGTATATTATCTCCTGCTTTTGGACTTTAGGCTCAGTCATGTGAACTATACTTATATATCTTCTTATGATTGTTTTTTTTTTTGTATTTTTGTATTTTTTATTTCAACTCCAAATTCGTAACTTTTACGGGTATCCCGTGAAACCATATCGAAAATACAAACTGAGACATGGATGCACAGAAAAATGCATCCATGTCTCAGTTTGTATTTTCGATATATATCTTCTGCCTATGCACCCATGCGGGCTATGATGTCTGACTCGGCACCTATGTGAGCTAATGTCTTCGGCCTATGCACTATGTGGGCTATGATGTCTGTCTAGGCACTCAGGTAAGCTATATCTCCTGCCTTTGCACTCATGCGGGCTAAAATGTCTGTCTAGACTAGGCACTCAGGCGAGATATTATGTCTTCAACCTTGCACTTAGGTGAGATAGTTCTTCGGCCTATGCACTCATGTGGGTTATGATTATGATGTCTATTTAGCTAGATACTCATTTGAGTTCTTCTGACTATGCACTCATGTGGGCTATGGTCTGTCAAGGCACTCAGGTAAACTATATTCCTGCCTTTGCACTCAATTATAGGTACTACGACATCTCCTGTTTTAGCACTAAGTAAAGTAAATACCTACTCATATACCTACTTAGTCAGAATCAGAATCTAACCAAAGCTATAATTATCTTTTGTGCAGGGTCCCCGGCCTATTCATTGGGCTTGTCGTAAAGGCCACGCGTCAGTTGTGCAAGTGCTGCTGCAGTGTGGGGTTGCAGTAAATGCAGCTGACTTCAAAGGTACGTAGTAAGTAGAGACTTTTTATTTTCATGCCACATATATATCTTTTTGTAACGTAATAAAGTGTCCCATATTAGTTTTCATTTTTCTGCCACTTTTTTTGCCAAAAGCATACTCCAGCAGGGCTACTACGAAACTCGAGACTTGAAGTTCGTATCGTATCCGTCCCTCTCGCTTTCGTATTAAATAGTATAAGTGTCAGAGGGACCGCACGACACGAACTTCGAGTTTCGAGTTTCGTACTCGTAGCAGCCACCGGATTTTATTTGCCTATTTTTTTTCGTTTCTTTCGCCATCTAGTTCCTTTTCAGTCTGCCTCCGCTACGGTAGGTACAGTCGAGTTCATAAACTTGTAAGCAAAATTTTGATCAAAAATATCTGTACACTTCTACGCCGTTATATTAACAATAGTCGTGTTCAGATATTCTTTAACCGACTTCAAAAAAAGGAGGAGGTTATCAATTCGGTTGTATTTTTTTTGATCAAAATTTTGCTCACAAGTTTATGAACTCGACTGTACAGTCACCAGCACAACCTGACACAACAATAATCTGATAAGGATAAGACTGATGATAGGGTGTCAGATTTTTCCCGCTTCGCAGATTAAATGCAGGTGACGTATATACTCGTACCTACATGATTTTCACGAGCTATATTTACATACTTTTGCCATGATGAACGTTAGCAAAAACCACTTTAAATTTACACCTATTATAGTTTACCAAAATTATTGTTCGATAAAATCCAAAGCACTTTCCACATTCCAGGTCTGACCCCCCTCATGACAGCCTGCATGTACGGCAAGACGGCCACAGCAGCTTACCTCCTCGGGATGGGCGCCGCCACCAGGCTCTCAGACATCAACGGAGACACCGCGCTGCACTGGGCGGCTTACAAGGGCCACGCGGACTTGGTGCGGCTGCTGATCTACTCCGGAGTACCCCTGCACTGCACGGATAACTTCGGCTCCACGCCACTGCACCTGGCTTGCTTGTCGGGGAATCTCACGTGTGTGAGACTGCTGTGTGAGAAGGTACAGGATTCTTTTTCAGTGTCTTAAACATTTTTAGTTTTGTTATAGAAGTTGAGCCACAAGAAGATTTTATATCTCCATACAAAAGAAGTTATTATAATGTGTAGTATCAGATCTGTAATTTGACATGAATATACAATCAGTCACGCCGACAAAGTGGTAGGTACAATAAAAAAAGTATTTTTTTCTATTCAGTGATTTGCGAAATATTCATCTTTATTCAAATTTTCTATGAAATCGAGCGTCCCCCCCTCTGAAATATAAACTGTTGGCAGGGAAAAATTTGAAAAAACTCAGAATGGTAGTAATAATTATGTCAAATTTACAAGGAAAATTATAACGGCTAAGATTGCTTGAGAATTATTAGTAGTTTAAGTGTAATTAGCAGCCTAAGGTATAAAATATACCTAAACCTGGAAGATTCAATACACAATACGAAATATTATCGTAATGGCTATATACGGAACCCTATCCTGGGCGTGTACGACACGCTCTTGGCCGGTTTTTTAAATAATAATACCACTAAGTATTATGCCATTAATAATAGACAATCAATATTTTTCTATACAGTTCCGTAAATAACATATCAGGCCCCTCTTCCCCACTGGGCACACTGGGCACATGCCCAGGGCCCCGCGATGCATTGGAGCCCCTAGTTCCTACTCGATTACCAAAGGATAACCGACAGCTACTCCTGAAAATAGGC
Organism: Choristoneura fumiferana; assembly: GCF_025370935.1. NCBI lineage: Eukaryota > Metazoa > Arthropoda > Insecta > Lepidoptera > Tortricidae > Choristoneura > Choristoneura fumiferana. The sequence continues at coordinate 3,663,537 of NC_133481.1, forward strand.
TTACCGAATGCAGCATGTTGTGCCAAGATCTAATAGGTGAAAGACGGCCCTGAATAACATTAAAACCTCATCAGGTAAAGGCCGAGCTGGAGCCCCGAGACAAGAACGGCAAAACCCCCCTCATGCTGGCCCAGAGCCACCGCCACGCGGAGGTCGTGAAGCTCCTGACCAAAGAGATGAAGCGCAAGTCCCACTGGATGCCGCCGCTGTCAGAGCTGTGGGCGCTGCTGTTTGGCGGCGCCGGCGACTCCAAGGGTCCTCTGCTGTTCTTCTTGGTTTCCGTGCTGTTGTGGGGCTACCCTATGTATGTTTTCAGAGTGAGTATCAATTGGTCTTCAAGAGCAAACCTTTTTAACGATCAAATCTCAAATTTTCAACCGCTGGGATTACAACACAATAGTTTAGACTATCGCGGTCAACATTAGCCATTAATGACATTGTAATAAGAACCACGGCACGCGTCATCGTGAATGACTCTACCTATACTAGGTACTTAATTTTATGAATTAAACTCAGGTTTTGTTCCGCGTACCTTGATTTTAACGAAGCTCGATAAAATCAAGCTGGGCTGGGATTAGTTAGGAGAGTTAGTAAACATGAAATTTGACGCGGATGTTTTAAATATGCAACTTTAGTGAAATCTAATGTAGTTTATTGGAATTTTAGTAAAATCCTGGAACTTCAATTTAACAGCTGGATCTAAATGTTTTACGCATAAGAAACCGCGGGTAAACACTAGTTTTAAAAATTATCATCATCATGATTATCAGCCGTAGGACGTCCACTGTTCGACATAGGCCTCCCCCATGGACCTCCAGTTGCTTCGGTTGGAAGCGGCCTGCATCCACCGTGTTACCTACCGTGTACCCGCGGCTTTAACCAGCCGTTTTCTCCACTTTCTGTCACACGGCATAAGACAGAGGTTAGAAAGAGATAATGAATGCGATCGCAAACGTCAGTACGTTAGATAATACGGCCTCAGTACAGTACCAGTGCAACACAGTCAGTATAACACAGGCCATTCCATCCATCTTGTTGGTGGACGTCCTACGCTGCGCTTCACGATCAGCGATCCGCGTTTTATAAAATAAAGGAGTTTCATGTCATAGGTACCTTATCGTCTTTTCCCAGTGCATACCCTTAACCTGGAACACGCTGCGTCTCTCCCACTACTGCTTCCTCTACTGGAACGCCATCATGTGGCTGAGCTGGGTCATAGCCAACCGCCGGGACCCCGGGTACATCCCGCAGAACTCCGACACGTACTACCGGGCTATCAGACAGATCCCGTATTACGACAAGTGGAAGAAACGGAACGTGATTCTGTCGCGGCTCTGCCATACGTGCCGGTGTTTGCGGCCTTTGAGGTGAGTTGCAGGCAGGTGGTAGGACCTTGTGTAAGGTCCGCCCGGATTGCTACAGCCAACTTGCTCGCTAATCCTGCCGTGAAGCAGCAGTGCTTGCACTGTTGTGTTTCGGCGTGGAGAGTAAGACACGTGATTCCCATCAGGTGACCCGCATGCACGTAATATATATATAATAAACTAAACCACGTGCTTTATTTTGCATCGAATGATCGACTAAGCGGATAACCGTGGTTAATTTTGAACGGTAAAATACAATAGGCACTGCCATAATACAAGGAAATAATCAAGTTAGAGTTCTACCTAAAGTTCTACAATTTTTGCCAGCTTGATGCGATTTGTAATATTTACCCGACTACGTCAGAATTAGGAAGGTTGTTTTTCGCGTACCTATGTAGGTACTCTTATGTCTTTTCATATAGATAGCATGAGATGATTACCGGCAGCGTAACGGCAAGATACGAAATTCGAATTTTGTACTTCGTAGTATACGAGTAGGGCCTTGAGGAATCAAGAAGTCTAAAAGTAAAAATATGTTTCGTACAGTCAGTAGCAGTTGTGATGGTCATCATGATCTAAACTAAACACTCTTATTACATTGGCAGTAGAGTCATATATGCGTCCACTTCTGCTGCTGTCTGTACTTACATTAACTTCTAATACTCGGGGGTCTATCATTCAGCTTTGCCGCCCCGGGCCCCAACGAGCTTAGTCCGCTACTGCCCCCCTCTTTACGACTCTTGTACTAAATGACCGACTCCCTCCCCAGAGCGAAGCACTGCCGCATCTGCAAGCGCTGCGTAGCGTACTTCGACCACCACTGCCCGTTCATCTACAACTGCGTCGGAGTCCGCAACCGCATGTGGTTCTTTCTGTTCGTGATGAGTGTCGCCATCAACTGTACTCTATCAATCTACTTCGCCTGCTACTGCTTGCTACTGGAAGGCTTCGGGCTGCTGTATTTACTCGGGCTGCTGGAAGCTCTCACGTTCTGCGCGCTCGGCTGGATTCTTACATGTACTTCTGTAAGTATCACAGTGGCGTAGCTAGGTGGGCAAGGGCCCCGGTGGTGAAAGAATCGGGCCCTCACCCTCATCCCCTCTTTCCATGTAGGTTGAACTTATGTTATCTTTCAAAACTAAACAATAACAAACTGCAAAAGGCCGTATCAGTCATGGTACTGCCACCGTGTGAACAGCGCTTTAAGCTCTTCGGTAAATAGCAACCCCCCTTTTCATTTAGGTACGGCAACACCGATACACAATTGAGCGCCAAAATTCGACAGCTAAGTAATTTAAACTTTTATTTTCAGATTCTTCATGCCTGTATGAATTTAACGACAAACGAGATGTTCAATTACAAAAGATACCCATATTTGAGAGATAAACGAGGTCGGTATCAGAATCCCTTCTCAAGGGGTCCAATAATGAACTTGTTTGAATTTTTCGTCTGTCTTCCGGATAAGTGCGACGAGCAAGATTTCTTTCACGAAGAGACCATTTAACAGCAGATTAACTATTGCTACATTTCTGCGCTCTCAAGCTTGTTTCAGGCTTGCAAACCATATGATCGGGCAATGTAACGTGAACAACGATGAAAATCGTTGGTCATGTCACGATCGTCTAATAATAGTAGCGGGCTGTTTTCCGCTAACATTTGATGACACATTGCTCTTATCACGCATGTTCATCAAACGGAATTTGATTCTAAGCGGATAAAATGCACAAAAAAATCTAAACACGTCTTTGATACAGCATTGACTTTTTGATGACATGTTATGATAGGTGTACGTTAAGTTTATATTTTGAGAACCTGCCTTCTTAGCAATAATATTTTATATTATTCATACGCCTTGTCACAACTACTACTGTTTGTCATGCAATATTATGTCATCTCTTGGATTAAATTAAATAATTATGTAAGTAATGCAACTTAACTTACATAAGCCTAAGGGGCTGTTTCATAAACTGATGGATAAATTTAATGCTGTCTCCGTCTATTCAAACAATACAAACCGAGACGGCATCACATTTATCAGTCAATTAAAATTAATCAATGGGTGGTGAAACAGCCCCTAAGACTTACAAAGTAATTCAAAGTCTGTAAAAAGAAGTGTGGCCAGATCAAATAGGTAAACATTCCCCAACCTGGGATCTGTGCTGCGAAGACTGCAAACCCATATAAAGGGGTTAAAATGCAATAATGTTTGTTGAAAGGATGTGGGTGTTTGTAGTGGAATCTGAATTCTAAACAGATTGGGAAATAATGTTTTATTATCATTTATTAAGTGCACTCACTTTTGCTACAGAATGCTATAAGTACGATTCAATATGATGTCCGAAAAAATGGTTTAAAATATGTACCTATTTTGGAAAAATAAAATTATCTGAAGTTGTCATCTCTTTTAAACTCCTTAGTTAGAAACCACGCAAAGTTTACTTTGTCCTTTATGTCATCATCATCATCCCAGCCTATATACGTCCCACTGCTGGGCACAGGCCTCCTCTCAGAACAAGAGGGCTTGGGCCATAGTTCCCACGCGGGCCCAGTGCGAATTGGGAACTTCACACGCACCATTGAATTGCTTCGCAGGTTTGTGCAGGTTTCCTCACGATGTTTTCCTTCACCGCAAAGCTCGTGGTAAATTTCAAATGTAATTCCGCACATGAATGTCCTTTATGTGAAATTGATAAATAATCGTGTACTGAAAAATGTACCTAATGTGGTTAACGTATTACCCAAGTGTGTAAGTGTGGACACTTGGTATTATATTATACTTGAATTTGTTAGAGAAAAGGTAAGTTCCGTTCAGCGTCTGCTACCAATGAGGATAGGGATTAAAACACTTATTGAAAGTTTTAAAATGTAATTAACATAAACAACTGTCTATGACAAGTACAGAATAGACTCACAACATCGAGTCGTCCAAATGTGCATACGTAATGCGTCTTTACGACAGGAAGATACGTGCATGTGCTGTTAGGTATTATGTTAGTCCACAGTTCACATACATACAGGTCCAATGCCAATATGAAACCTTGAGCACGTACATTTGAGAACGACCAATTTGGTACGTCATTGAAATGTACGCGGTGGCACAGTATAAACCAGTATGTGATCTAGAAACAACAGCTGCAGATCATATACTGGGTATATACTAGGTGGTTTCATATGAACTAAGAAACCAAAAGGATATACTAATATCACAAACAACTTCACACATCAGTCGAATACACATTGTATATGTCACCACGAATTAGTCCCGCTAAGTTCAGTGGCAAAGCTATGTCTCCGTGCATACAATATGCATAATCTATAATTAAATCCTTTGTTATATTATATACCACATATCCTTAAAATAATTAAGCCTTTGTCATCACGTAAAACTAATTGTTAACAACCTGTTTCGTAATAAGTATTGAGAATAAATTAATTTATAATAACCTTGGGTTAAACTACGTCAGTTCCTGGAAAATGCAACAAAAGTAGATTGTCTACTTCAATAGTATAAATGGCGAACTGGAATCCATTCTACCAGAAACAGTATCAAGTACAATAAATTAATATGTGGTCTATAATACTGATGTGTTATTTATAATAATTATCACAAACAAAGCTCCAAGTATCGGAAGCAATCACACATCTATCTAGAATATATAAATAATAATCTGCTAACATTTTACGTATTGTTAGAACTTATAGTTTTCATAGTCTCACTATTAAAACTTGTACAATGTTAAAAATAATCAAAACAATCTTGTAACAAAACAAGTCGATCAGACCTTGGAACAAGGAAGCTCAAAATAATCTAGCGCATGGGCGTTGTACTAAGTTATAATTTAATCATCTTTAGGGTTAATTCTTATAGCCGCGTTGATTTCTTCCTGAGCGTGATCTTTGTCGCCCCACCCCCATAAATGGTGGGAGCCGTCGCCCGTACGTTTCACCCTTTGCTGAACGATCTCCTCCGAGACAGTCTTCATGTCGTAGGCCCAGCCAATTTTGGCGAAGAAGTTAATGAACTTGGTGGTGAAGTTTAGCCTGTGGTTACCCAGCTCAGCGGTCTTGTAATCCCAGGGGAATGTATGATGGTAGTTGTGGAAGCCTTCTCCGAAAGCAAATAAGGATACTGACATGTTTTCTGAAGGCTTGATGGACTTGTCGTAGGGTTTGTCGCCCCACTTGTGGGCGGCTGAGTTGACGAGCCACGTGACGTTGAGGATGAAAGTGTAGCGGAACAGCGCGGCCACGAAGAACGCGTTGGACCATGTCTCCTTCCACATGTAGACTGGGATGACCGTGGGCAGGACGAAACAGGCCAGAGGCATGAGGATCATGTAGTATCTGGAATGAACACGTTCGTTAGTTGGAGTTAACAGTACAATCCTATTCGGTGTAGCAACACGCGTTTATGCTAAGTCAGGCTTATGTTTAGTCAGGGCTAGATTAGAGGTCTGCTGGTCTTAAGCCAACGTAGGAATGGGAGCCCCAAGGTGAAAAAAAAGATTGCTTGAAAAAAAAAAAAAAAACGGAAAAGTTGCTGACTAGTCAAAATCCCTATTGTGGGGGGGACCTGGATGCTCTACTCTACATCCAGCACTGGTTTAATATCGTTAAATTCTTTTGACGTTAAGTCCAGCGATATTTCAACTGTCAGGAGACCCTCATGCAGATTTATTAACCCTGGTCCGTGAAAATCAGCCAAAGATGAATTCAAGATAAATCTACGTAGCATTTTTCCACGCGAATAGAAAATTACACAATTGAATGAAGTACCGGACATTTATGGATTTATTATCCATAGAAATTCAGATTGGACGTTCATAAATGTATATATTACATTACATTTATTTATTACGGACGGAAAATTTATGGCACTTGTGAAATAGCCGGTACAAACATTGTTATCTTACATACTACTTAAATCCTTTAGCCAATGCAATTTGACATTACGATGTGTGTAATAAGGTAAACATTAGCTTGCACATGTAGCAAATTGGTTAATGCAGTATTCGTTTTAGTACTTGAAACGATTGGGATTTGACTCATCTACGTTTAAATAGATTATACGATGGAGAATGAAGTGACTAAAGCCTATTTTAGACCTGTAAGAAAAATCTTACAAATTGCATTACATTTTACGAGATTGATCACTTCAAACTCGTTAGATTTACCGCCTCACAATGTAGGTAATGTAACGTGCACGATTTTCTTGCGGATCTCAACTGAGCTAAATCTAGAAACTATTCGTCATACAACATAAATTAACACCATGATGTAAGTTTGGTGAAATTAATAAAATTTTAACCGGATTGATGGATATGAGCTCTTTTTTCCATTGAATCCGGTGATAGGCCATGTATCTTCGGATAAATCGCAGGACATTGTGAGTAATGTGTGTCGAAGTGATTATGTGCCGGTACAGGAAAAATTAACGCATTCACTGCCACCTCACTTGACTTGACTGACCAAAGGTGCCACCGACGCACATGTGCGTTCAAATGTATGAATAATTATGACAGCGGCACTAGGGCAAAGTTCCAAAAACGCATATATGCGTCGGTGGCAGTGAATGCGTTAAGTGCGGGTAGTTCGAAAAAGTCGCGCGCCTAGACGAACGTGATACCCTATTCAACGTCAAGGATATTTATGCAATAAATATTGTAGTCATGATTTAGTCTCGAAGTAAATCCCCAGAATTTGAAATCATCTGTCTGATCTAAGGGCCTTATCGCACTAGCGATTCGCGGGCGAGTTGAAAGCGAAGGCGAACGCGTAACGATTTCCCGGCGAACGCGCAACGATGTCGCTGCATTATTATTGTACGAGAGTTTTTGGCGTTATACGCAGCTAACTCGCTGCGCGCTCGCAGCGACATCGTTGCACGCTCGCGGCGATACCGTTGCGTGCTCGCGGCGAAATCGTAACGCGCTCGCCTCGCTTCCAACGCGCCCGCAAATCGCTAGTGTGATAAGGCACTAATGGCACGCAAGCGAAATCGCGGGTAAATGCTAAACACATAGTTTAATTTCGATACAGCCTATATGAAAATATCAATACCATAAAAACGTTCCCAGACGGTACTCTAACTATCAAATGGAACAGTTTTTACCATAGCCATATTTAAATTTTGCAAATTAACAATCGATAAACAACTTAAAAGCCGTGGTGGCCGAGTGGTTAGACCTATGGCCTCTCAAGCAGAGGATTGTGGGTTCAAACCCCGGCTTGCACCTCTGAGTTTTTCGAAATTCATGTGCGGAATTACATCTGAAATTTACCACGAGCTTTACGGTGAAGGAAAACATCGTGAGGAAACCTGCACAACAAACCTGCGAAGCAATTCAACGGTGTGTGTGAAGTTCCCAATCCGCACTGGGCCCGCGTGGGAACTACTGCCCAAGCCCTCTCATTCTGAGAGGAGGCCTGTGCCCTGCAGTGGGACGTATATAGGCTGGGATGATGATGTTGATGATGATGATGAAACAACTTAACTGATTAAATCCTGATATGACGTATTCATGAACATCTGTTGGGACAGGTGTTCCTTGTAGATTGGCGATAATCAATTCTACTTCTTTTACACTACAACGGATTTAATCGAAATTTGTCATGCAGAGCTTGATCCCTTGCACACACAGGCTACTATTTATCCCAATATTCCTAATTCAACTAATAAGTTGAAAGGCATGAAATGTGGCACAGGTGTGTTTTAGGGTTCCATAGTCAACTAGGAACCCTTATTAATGTAACATTTATGTAGCCAGTGACATCAGTTCCATGAGAAATTTGTAAAACCACAGAATATTGCTTAAAAGGGCAGACCTAATAATTAATGCGAGCGAAACCACGAGTAAAATAATTTTAATTAGTGAACTGGAACAAAATCATAAAATTTAATAAGAGTCTAGGGCTAAAAAATTTAATCATTAACCATGGATTATGTATGCATGACTATTACATAGATTTTGAAATACAACATATTTCAAATTTTGTTTGCGCAGGCAAGGAGTTATGTCACACACACATTCAGTTAAGCCTGCACAAATGAACTGTGCAGGCATAACCATTGGTTATAATACTTATAACCTAGCATGTGTGGCCGGCTTTATATCAGTTTACCCTGGTCTACTAAGAATGTTGTGACAAAAAAATACTCACTTCTTTTGGAAACGAAGAATGGGATCCGAGTACAGGTCGCTCAGGTCTAGTCCCTTGCCCTTCCTCTTGAGTTCCGGATGCTTCCTGACCAGCAGCCAGCCGATGTGGGAGAAGAAGAAGCCGCGGGTGGCGTTGTGGGGGTCAGCATCGGTCTCCGAGTACTTGTGGTGCATGCGGTGATCGCGGGCCCAGTCTATCGCAGAGTCCTACGAGAAGACAACATAGTTAAAATGTGACTGCCAGCAGCAAAATACATTTAGTTGATACATACTTATTAAATATATAAAAAGACAAATAAAATGAGGGACGCCCATGTCCAACAGAGGATGTTCTACATGACTATGATGAAGTAAAAGTGTAGAAAGGGTCAATCAACTTCTTCTTGTACCTCGTTGCCATGGTTACGTCCCCTGGACAACTCTTTAAAACCAAGAGTTTCTATATGTTTTCTGTGGTTAAAATTCATGGTGTATAAATTTTTGCCATAGTTATAAGCTCATTATTTTATAGACTATCTCCTAAGCATATTAGTCGCATATATCAAAGCAGTTTTTTTAAGAAACTCTGTCACTGTTGTCTTTTTGACAACGGGACAGAATAACAAACAAGAAAAAGTTGATTGACCCAAATATGTATAAATTGGGGCACCCCTAGACTAGCTATATTTTTAGAAAAACGCCGTCTCACTTGCTGAAGAATTTTTTATCAGTAAAATATTGGCATAATTATAATGAATATAGGAATTCACCGTCAGCTATCACTTTATCAGATATAACTAGTTAATTACTTTTTTTTATATTATGACATATATTACATATTACTTTAATTAAGTTAATTATCCAAGAAAAACTAAATCCAAACTAGAGATGGTGTATGATAAAAATAATAATTTTATCAGAACATGAACTTATCTGCCTATCAATTTCCATAAAAACGTGAGTAAACATGTGCACATACTTTCTATGTAATTTATTAAGGCTGTTACGCACTTGTGTTATTAACACAGAAGATCAGTGTTCTGCAAGAGCTAAAATAAGGTCTGCAAATGATTGTGCAGAAGATGCATGCTAAAAAATCTCATTGGTGCTAATTATACTTAAAACCGAGTGCTCCCAGGCCCCAGGTCAAAAAAGTTGGGGACTGCTATAAGGCACCGCTCCAAAATAGGAGTGTTTGAACACACTATTATTCCAGGCATGAGTTCAACACTATTATGTTTAGTTACAACTAACATCCTGTGACCTTCTCTACAGCAATTATTGACAGGAAAATGCGACATGTTCTTCAAAATAAATATCCTGGGACCTTTATGTACACATGTGCCAAGTATTTGAGATTGTATGCTTGATACAAAATGTGTAAGCCTAATTTTAACCAGCATGCTTATTGTCAACAAATTGTGTCATATACACATGTTTTAGACAACATCAATAAAATTGTAAGGCATTTTATGTATGGTATTTATTGTAAATCTTATTTTTGACAAGCCTAATAATAATAATAATAGCCTTTATTCAGATTTCTTTTTTAAATTACATCACTCAAAAATAATTAATCTCTGACCCCAGAATCTGTTTGCCCTGCCCATTGGCAAAGGGCCTCTCCTGTCTCCAGCTGAACTAGTCCATAAGCTGCCTGCCATTGCCTTGATCTCATCGGTCCAGCGTTTGAATGGTCTGCCTCGTTTCCTTATTTTATAGTTGAGGTACCAATTAATAGTTTTAAGTGACCTGTCCATTTCCACTTTAGTTTTTGAACTGTCACTGTGACATCTTTTAGTCTGGTAAGTTCTGGTAGTTGTTCTTGTCCTATCTGATGTTTTCTTCCCTATCCTATCATGCTTCTCTCTATTGCATTTTGACATGTCTCAAGTTTTCTTATCTGGGTTTTGGTAAGAGCCCAGGATTCGCAGCCGTAAGTGAGTACTGGCAATATGCAGGTGTTTTTCATTGTCTTTAGTTGTTAGATCAATTGGGGAGATTAGGGAGATGCCATAGGAAACAAACCTAATACATAATATTATGTATACTTAAGCCAGAGAATCTGTTTTAATCAGAGGTGCGTTTGATGATTTTGTTTCATATTCCCTATGAGGAATAGTATCTGACAAATGTACCTATGGTATTCTTACCTGGAATGCAATGGTGTTGAAGGTAGTGAGAATGAGGCGGAGCGGCCATTTAGCCTTGTATGACTTGTGTGCCCAGAGTCTGTGAGCCCCAGCAGTGATGCCCAGCCCCGATGCCACATACAAGAAGTAGGCTGTAGAAAAAAAAAACACAAGCTATGGTAAAAGTGTCACTGTCATTCTAAAAATATTAGAAATACAAGTTTGTAAAGATGTAACTCAATCATGCAATAACTTTTGACCAATTCGAATGAAATTTGGAATGGAGATGGTTAAGTCCCGAGGAAGGACATAGGATAGTTTTTATCCGGAAAATTACATTGTTCCCGCAGGATAGCAACAAAGGAATTCTTTGCTGACTAAGTAATACAGCAATTAGCTATATTAATATTAACCACTGGAGTAATACCTATAGCTTTATGGAAGCATAGAAATTACGACATTATGTCTCATGATGTTAGTGCAATTTGTTTCTGTTAATCTTTCACTAACGAATTTATCAAACCATAACTACTCTGATGTCAGACTTAACTGCCACGGAATTTTCTCGCTTGTATGTAGATAAAACGAGATACGAATAAGCTTACCAAATACATCTGTTTGCCATTTCGCGGAGAACAGGAACAAATAACCTCCGTAGATGGCGGCGAGGTGGAGGTATGCGAACAGGATGATGTTTCTCCAGACATAAACCCTCGGGCTGTCATCAGCTTGCTCCACGGGCGTTCTTGCCAGCGCCAAATCCGGGGTTGCTGCGTCGCTCTCGAAGAGCACCCCATTTTCTTCCGTTACGTTAGGTGCCATTTTTTCCGGTTTTCGCAGTCTGAAAAGAAAGTCCAGTAAGTATCGCTCGAGCGAGATAAAACAACAAATAGTAAGGCATAAAAACACTTAAGTAATACAAAAACCACCTTTCAGAACAGTTATCTATTTCGCTTAGAAAATCCATTTTCACATGTTACGACGATAACAAAAACAGAAAGGTAAGTTATGAATGATTTGATTTGATTTTGCTAGACGCGATGCGCGCATAAATCAGTACGGCGCAGGACGGGCTAAGCAAGCAAGGCAGGGCAGGCTGAACACTGAACACAGACTGAACGAACAACGAGACTGACACTGACGCGATCACGATCAGGTGATTTGAGTGAACTTGAACTGACCTTGAATTTTGCAGGATGACGAAAACGAAAACCATTTTGCCGCGCGAAGAGCATTTTCAATTTCTTTTAAAGTTACATTATCTTAGATCATTTATAAAAAAATAGATGTAAAATAAAATGAAGATACATAGGTTACAATTTTAATAATATTTTATATAATTTACAATTTTCAGCAATTGTTTTATTTTGTTTATGCTTTAAGGACTAATTAACTAAGAAGTACTTGTACTTTTTATGGTTCCGTAGTCAACTAAGGAACCCTTAGTTTCGCCATGTCTGTCCGTCTGTCTGTCTGTCTGTCTGTCCGTCCGCGGCTAAGCTCAGAGACCGTTAGTACTAGAAAGCAAGCTATAATTTGGCATAGATATAGGTACATCAATCACGCCAACAGTGGCAAAATAAAACAAAAAATTATGGTACCTCCCATAGACGTAAAGTGGGGTGATTTTTTTTCTCGATTAACTACCTAGTGTGTGGTAGGTATAGGTATCGTTGGATAGGTCTTTTAAAACCATTGGGGAGTTGCCAAGACGATTTTTCGATTCAGTGATCTGTTTGCGAAATAGGTATTCAACTTTCAAGTGCAAATTGTCATTAAAATTGTTAAAATCATATTTTTCAATCATATTATATTTTTTAGCATGTTGGAATAATTAGCTTAGCTTTATCTATGGTAGACGACTCGAAAAAAAAGACAATCAGGGGGTTACAAGTCGAAAATCGAGAAGTTCGTATCGTTTTGCTGACGCAAATATTAGGTAGGTATTTAATACGATAAGATGAAGGGTACGACAGATTATAGATAAGATAAATTCGATTTTAGAATTTTGTTGTAGTAGCCCCCTGTATTGGCGGGGAGCCATTATTTTTTTGAGTTGTTAGCGTCTTTCTTTTGCCAGAGCTGTGAAGTGTAGACACAAAATAATTTCATTTTTTGCATTTTTTCCTCGCAATGTGATGAAAATCATTGTACCTATTACATTGGATTACAGACTCAAGTCGTTAAAAGCCCTTGCCTCCGGCGTCGGGCTTCTAATAGACTCTCGTTAGTAATCCCCTTCTTACGCCCCTTATATGCACAATGTACTATTTTTAAGAGAAAAGCATTTAGCGACTTCCTCAAAGTATGTTTTCGTTATGGAAATTCCTAATATAGGTATCAATCCCAATATATCAATTTTAGCTATTTATAAATATTCTTATTTCTTTTTCAATATAGGTAGGGTTTTTATTTAAGCTCAGTATTAAATTTTAAAAAAATATTTGCATGAATACAACGCGAGTAATTAATTAAGAACACATTGTTTTTAATAGTTTTGCACTGCGCAACTAGTGCAAGTCTTAAGACCTCTGGCATTAGGTACCATAAAGAAAAGAAGAAACATGAGAGTGAAATATGTGTCCAATGTGTCACAATGTTGAATAATATATAACATAGCTTAGCGCATACCTAAAAATCCTCTAAGATAATGTCCTCTACGACCTCTTTTTATATAATGCACTACCGTGACATCTGTTTTAGCGTAGCGAAATAACCCGTAAATAAAAATATTGTATTTCTATAAGTTAAATTGAATACATTATAATTATATATATTTTGTCAACAGACACGAATTACATACATACCTACATGACAAAAAGATTCAGTTTGAAAATCTATGTTAACTTTCACCGAGTTCGTCAAAAGTTAACTACAGTAAAATGTGCTTAGAAATTCTGTTTGTTTTTA